>NC_092341.1:345885000-346185000 GCF_046630445.1 Rutidosis leptorrhynchoides
TTCCATTATCTTTACCATTCCTATACTCAATTTCCAAATTCAAAAGATTGTGAAAATGCGTAATCCAGTTCTGATCCTTGTCCTTATCCTGACTATCGCCACAATCATTCTCCTTTTCCTACTATTCTTAATTATACAGTGTCTTTATATTGTTATTCGTATTAATATCCATGGTTTGTAACCTCCGTGTTGTTATTGGGCTTTATATTTTCTCTTATATTTTAGAGTCCCTGCTTCCGTCTTCTATAATCATCGTCATTCACAGTTAATACTCTCTTTTATTTGCTGCGATTTATACCCCCTTTCTCTTTCGGAGCTTCATGCTTTTGTTTTCTTGTCACAAGTAATGGTCCAGAATTCATAGATATGGAGTTTTCGATTGAATATGCCTAATGTTCTAAGAGAGAAATTGTAATGACATGATCTTGATTATTAAATTACCAGAATTCAAGAGAAAAGATAAAACTATCAAGAAAATAGGTTCCTGATATGTTTATAGAATAGATAAAATGTAAGATTCGTGTAACATGGCACATGATGACGTTATGATCTGTGAATCATCACGTTCCATTTAGAAACTCAGCATGACTTACTGTAATATAATCACGTTGATCAAGTGTCATTATATTATACTAACTCATGCATCAGTTCCCAACATTACTTCAATAACATTCATATTTTAAGCTCGAAAGTTTACAGAATATGGAAACTAACAGTTTCTATATGATGTAACACTTTTATAGCACGAAG
Organism: Rutidosis leptorrhynchoides; assembly: GCF_046630445.1. NCBI lineage: Eukaryota > Viridiplantae > Streptophyta > Magnoliopsida > Asterales > Asteraceae > Rutidosis > Rutidosis leptorrhynchoides. Next base: position 345,885,751 of record NC_092341.1, read on the forward strand.
AGATTAATGATTTAAGATAAGAATAGTTATAAAAATATCTTCAGAAATATGGAGGATATTTATAATGAAAGATACGATGATATCTTGGAATTTCTAATATCGAAGGATGGTGAAGAAAATTTGTCCGCAAGAGTTTGGAGTCAGAAGCAAGGTATTCACTAAAGATTTCATCAGAAACAGAATCATCAGGATTCTTAATGTACAAGTTTAGTCCTTGTGATTTGTTCAGAGACTCCTTCATGGTTAGTTCAATCCGTTTTCCAGTTCCAACATTTCTGAGCTTGCCAACATACTATTCTTTATCGTCAATCTTTTGACTGTTAAGGTTGTTTACGTTTGTCTATAGTTTCTGCTGCTTCATTCAGCTTTTTCAACATTCAGAGTATTGATTTGTAGACTGGGTGCTTTTCAGAATTTCATAATGAAAGATCATAGTTCTAAGAGAATAATGTTATATGGATACATATAACTGTTGATGTGGAAACGTTGCGAGATTCACAATACAGATTTGCTGATTCCCGGTAATTAGTATGGCAATTCTTGTTACAAGATGCGGATGAGTACATGATGAGACTTCAATAGATAAATATAGTGATTTGTCGGAGAGATTTAAGCCAAGGAGCAACAAGGTTGCTGGTACGTCTGCTGGTAATATGATGGAATATAAAAAGTTTCCGGTAACAATAAAAGAGCACGCATATATATCAAGGTTATGCTAAGGTTGTTTCGAACGAAAAGTCGAAATTGGCTTGCTGGAGCTGTGACAAAATTTGCTACTTTGAAAACGGATTGTAAAGTTATTTTGGATAATAATAACGCTAAAGGAATTAGCACAGCTACGTGTTAAACGTTTACTCAGTTTTCGAGAGTTTTTCATGTGTATATCTATATGCATCCATCTTTTCTTCCGTAGATGAAGTGCGGTTGGTTCATCCTCTTGATTGAGGTGTTTTCAAGAATCATGAAAGGTTTGAACGCAGATTGTAATCGTCAAGATACAAATGAGGTTTAAGATGAAATCAAGTGGCAAACTTGAAGAATTGTTTAGTTTCATATGTTATAATCAATATTTTAATTCATTTTTAATTGTCCAATCTTGATAGTCCACAGTCGATAGTCCACAGTTAACAATCCAATAATTCATATATAGTTTAATATATAATATTCGCATTAATTAATACGTATCGTGACCCGTGTACATGTCTCAGACTCGATCACAACTCAAAGTATATATATTATTGTAGAATCAACCTCAACCCTGTATAGAGAACTCGATCATTACTGCATATAGAGTGTCTATGGTTATTCCAAATAATATATATATATATATATGCGTCGATATGATATGTCAAAACCTTGTATATGTGTCCTGATATTTACAGTGCGTAAAATAAATAACATAAATTAAATGACGATAAATAAAATGCGTAAAGTAAATAACAAAAATTAAATGACGATAAATAAAATTGCGATAAATAAAATGTAGTCAGTTAGCTAGGATTTTTGTTAGCGTGGATTCTTAATAGAATTTCTCATAGTTAATTCGTTTGTTTCTAACAAATTTTTATTTTGTCCAATGTTTTCTTCATTATGCCACTTGTTGGATTCTGATAGATCAAAATCCAAATATGAAATTGAATGAAAATGGTTATTTTGCGGTGAACGGATACGTATATATGTGGATGTAAGTAATATAGTAAATGACTGTTGAATCAGATTCGAAGAATATACAGTGTAACTTATTAATGAAAAATCTAAATATTCCTCGAGTATTACCTACCCGTTAAAATATTTTCATCATTAACAGTTTGTACGAAAGAATTTTTAACTACAATCTTTATGAAAACATATATACATATATATTTTCTTCAGATGTAATCATGGATTTAATGAGTTAATATGATATTAAACTCATTTGATTTACCGTTAGAACCAGAATATATAATCTCTAAAACATTAGAGATTGCATAATCGCTATGTCGAACGAAGATAAATGATGTAGAACGTCATGTAGAACGATGGTTATACTCGAGGTACAGAATGAGATGTCGAAGTTAGTGATGCGAATGTTGTTGTTGGTGGTACTAGTGCTGCTGGTGCTGAGGCTGGTGATGTTACTGGTGTTGTTGATACTGCTGGTGCTTGCAAATTGTGTACCATGTTCTCTAAAGTTAACACTCGAGCTCAGAGTTCTTTAACTTCTTCTACTAACCCTGGTTGGTTATCAGTGTGAGGTAGAGGTCGGATATCTTCTCTAGTTCTGTTAATGGTAGCCTCAAGATGAAAAATTCTTGCAAAAAGGGTATAAACAGTGTTGCGAACAGGTTCTCCGGTGAGCGGGTCGAGTACTCCAAGGGTAGGTGGTAGATTTGGTTCATGATATGGAGTACCTTCTTCCCTTCTCCATAGGGTGAGTATGTCGCGAACCCACCCACATTTTATCCAGTAATCACTGTAGATGATTGATTGGTGTGCTCCTGTCACGCTGTCTTCGGAGTCAGAGGAACGTGGTCGATTCGTAGAGGCCATCTTACGCAATCACAGAAAAGATTTTTGGTATGAAGAGTTTAGTGATAGCAATTGATAGTTGGATGCATTCTCAATGCATAATATGCATAGATATATATAGTACCAGGATCCCTTAAATTACGGAGAAATTTACGAGAGATATCAGGCAAGGTCTACAGTAACAGATACGCTAAGATATGAATTGTCAGATACGCTAAGATATGAATTTTGTCTATACACTAGTCATGCAGTCAATGCAGTAAAACGTGTCTAGACTAAGAATAATGAGCAGGTAATTTCCTAAGGATGATAAGCAGATGATTTCTGACAAAAACGATAAGCAAAACTTTTGACATGCAGACACAGTCAAAGTCCAGACTCACTAATGCATCCTAACGACTAACAGTTAGACACACTAATGCAAGACCTGGTTCGCTAAGACCACCGCTCTGATACCAACTGTAGAGACCCGTCCTAATTCATCCGGACGAAGTCCATATCGATTATAAACGATTCACAATAGTTGATTACATCGTGAGATACTTGACCTCTATATGATATATTTTACAAACATTGCATTCGTTTTTGAAAAGACAATCTTTCATTACATCGAAAGTTGATGGCATGCCATTTTATAATATATCTAACTATAATTGACTTAATAATAATCTTGATGAACTCAACGACTTGAATGCAACGTCTTTTGAAATATGTCATGAATGACTCCAAGTTATATCTTTAAAATGAGCAATTGCACATCGGAAGACTTCTTTCATACCTGAGAATAAACATGCTTTAAAGTGTCAACCAAAAGGTTGGTGAGTTCATTAGTTTAACATAAATAATCATTTCCATCATTTTAATAGACCACAAGATTTTCATTTTCCGTTCTCATAAAATAATGTCCCATGCATAGAGACAAAAATATCATTCATATGGATTGAACACTTGGTAACCGACATTAACAAGATGCATATAAGAATATCCCCTATCATTCTGGGAAATTCTTCGGACATGATAAAACAAAATCGAAGTACTAAAGCATCCGGTACTTTGGATGGGGTTCGTTAGGCTCAATAGATATATCTTTAGGATTCGTGTCAATTAGTAGATCGGTTTACTAATTCATAGGTTACCAAGAAAAAGGGGCATATTCGGCTTCGATCATTCACCCATATAATGTAGTTTCAATTACTTGTGTCTATTTCATAAAACATTTATAAAAATTGCGCATGTATTCTCAGCCCAAAAATATAAAGGGTAAAAAGGCAAATGAAACTCACTTTATTGTATTTTGTAGTAAAAATACATATGACGACATTGAACAAGTATAGGGTTGGCCTCGGATTCACGAACCTATATCAATTGTATATTTATTAACACATATATTTGAAATCAAATAAATAAATAAATAAATATATATATATATATATATATATATATATATATATATATATATATATATATATATATTGTTATTAGTGATATAATTCTTATATTAATAAATTATATATTTTTTATTATCTAAATTAATGTATATTCATCTTATATAAAAGTGTTAATGTTGTTAAGTTATGTATGTTAAATATATTTTTTTTATATATTATTTGTTTGTTGAAACTAGTAATTGTAGTAATACTGAAATAATATTTGAAATGGTAAAAATGATAATATTGATAATGCTTAATATTATTAATAAAAATAAAAATGTTAATAATCTTATTAGTGATAAATAAAATGTTGTTAATAATAATAACTATAAAAGTATTAGTTTTACTGTTAATGATAGTTTTAATAGTAAATCTTATATTGATGACACTAATAATAGTTTTAGAAAAAAATGAAGTATTGATGGTAATGAAAATAATCATTTTGATAATAATACTTCTTACTTTATATTAATAATAATTTTAACAATAATACTTATGTTTATAATAGTAATTCCAATATTTATAAAATAATACTAATACTACTATTAAGGAAAGTAATAATAAATTTTATTATCTTCATAATAATAATCATAATCCTAATAATGATAATAATACTAAAATGATAACATTAATAATAATATTAATAATACTTATAATAACTAAGGATAATAACAATAATAATAGTAATACTTAAGGATGATACTAGAATGATAATAATATCCATGATACATATATTAATACCAATGATAACAATAATTATTATACTTTTAAATGTATATATGATAATAATAATTATAATACTAATAATAACAATAATCATAATCATAATAATAATAATAATAATAATAATAATAATAATAATAATAATAATAATAATAATAATAATAATAATAATAATAATAATAATAATAATAACAATAATAACAACAACAATAATAATAATAATAATATTGATAATAATAATAACAAATGAAAAAAATGAAAACTACCTCCAAATCTTGTTTTAAAAAAAAAAGATGCCCCGAACCGGGCTCGAACCCGAGACCTCTCGGTTAACCACACATTCCCTAACCATCAAACCATTCTTGTTTTTCTGTTTTAATATCCCATCTAAATTTATATATTCGATATATCTATCTGTTTTTACATCTTCTTCCTCAAAACTCAATCGACCATCACTGATCAATCATAACAATCAAGATTTTGAAATGGGTTCTGAGTAATAATCGATACGTAAAAAAATTAAATTTTGATTAAATGTATCTGGAAAAACAAAAAAAATATATATAAATAAAAAAACAAGAACTCTGCTGCTGCTCATGGGTTAATTTTTTTTTATGATTTTAAAATATAGAACGTATTGGACAAAATTTATAATATGAAACACACTACAAATTAATACTAGAAATTATTGGTAACATCAATTTAACTCAAATCGAAACAGAAAAATCAAATTTGGCTCAAGAATAAAAGTTGACTTTTTTGATTTTAAAGCTTTGACTTCAAAATTAGGATTCGATAGGATAATTTGAACCTTAAAACTTTCCAGATAGTTTAAACCAAAGATTTCTAACATAAAAGCTTTAATAGATTTTTAAAATTTTTAAAAATTTAACGAATTGAATAAATTGTACACGTACAGAGGTTTATATGTGTTCTTATATTCTTTTTAGCTTTAATTCACGAATTACAGTGATTTATTATATATAATGTGATGGATAAGAAGTAGAAACATGATTTGATAACCTGAAGTCGACTTATAACAGAATCAGACAATAAGGACATGGAATTTTCAATCAGGTAATTAAATAAAGAAAAGAAATAAAAAGTAAGATCAACTTGTAACAAATTTTGGATTGTTTCTGATAATTGATTCCAATCAGTACGAGTTTAATAGTAGATGGATAATTTAATTCCAGTAGGATTGTGAAAGAAAACGGATTACGTACCCATTTAATCTCCTGAATGTATATATTCTTATATATATTTTTATACATATCTATATCTGTTTATTTTTAAATCTGTATTTTTTATATATGTATATGTGTGTGTGTGTATATATATATATATATATATATATATATATATTTATCTGTAGTTATATATTTTAAATCTAATTAATATTAATAATTATCATTGTATTTAATGATAATAATATTATTAACATTTATATTAATAAGAATACTAATATTAATAATAATAATAAATGATAATAATAAATGATAATAATAAAATAATAATAATAATAATATTACTAAATATAATAGATTATATAAAAATAAAAATACAATCTATAATTTTAATAATAATACTGATATAATAATAATAATACTAATTATAATAATACTAATGATAATAATCATATTTGCAATAACAATACTATAATAATAGAATTCATATCTATAGATTATATATACATATTTAAGTTGGTATTAATACTAATAATACTTTAATAGTTTGTATATAATAAATTTCATATTTGTATCATAATATCATTAATACTGATAATGAAAGTAATGATATTATAACAATTATATTTTTATCCTGTAATATATATATATATATATATATATATATATATATATATATATATATATATATATATTACAGGATAAATATATATATATATATATATATATATATATATATATATATTATTACTTATGTTATATTTAGTATATTATATAATAACTTTTATTGAATATTCATTATTTATAAATTTTATATATGTTATAATATAATAATACTTACACATAGAATCATATATATTCATATATACTTTCCTTTTTATTAATAACTTTTTATCTTATGTAATATTTTACATAATTAACTCAAATGTTTAACTTGTATTCTATTATTTCAATTTATTATATAAATTTATATTTATTTATTTATATATATATATATATATATATATATATATATATATATATATATATATATATATATATATATATATATATATATATACACATACATATATTTATTTACAACAATCGTTCGTGAATCGTCGGGAATAGTCAAAGGTTAACTGAATTCATGTAATCGGTTCAAAATTTTTAAGACTCGGTTTAACAGACTTTGCTTATCGTGTCGGGATCCTATAAAGATCAAGTTTAAATTTGGTCGAAAATTTCCGGGTCGTCACATATCCCTCCATCAAAATGATCATCCAGGTCTAGTTTTGATTGCGAAGAAGCTTACTGGATCTGACAACTACAGTTCATGGCGTCGATCGATGATGATCGCCTTAAATGCTAAAAATAAGCTGCAGATTGTTACAGGAACGTTTACTTAACCAGATTCAACCTCAAGAACAAGAGCTCTTTGGGAAAACACAAATGACATGGTAATTTCTTGGATCTTAAACACTATCAGTGATCAGATTAGCAATTCATTAAGCTTTGTTAACACTGCAAAAGAGTTATGGAGTGAATTGCAAGAACATTACTCTCAATTGGATGGCCATAGGATATACCAACTAACAAATGATATAGCTCAATTGAAACAAAGCAATTGCACTGTTGAGATTTATTATCACAAATTAAAAGGTTATTGGGATGAAGTTGATGCACTTGAAGCACCTCATATCTGTACATGTGTATGCACATGTGAAAATGGCAAAAACAACACTGAAAGAGATCAGAGGAAGAGGCTAATGCAGTTCTTGATGGGATTAGATGAATGTTATGCTAACATTAGGGGCCAAATTCTGTTAATGAATCCATTACCAACTGTTGCTAAGGCTTATGGAATGGTTAGGCAAGAAGAGAAACAAAGGGAAAACTTCACTCCAAAGACAAACACTGGATCTATAGCCTTGTCCACATACACTAACAACTACAAGAACAATAACACTGGATCAAGATGGAACAATAATACCAAATACACACCCTCTACTTCAACCAAATACACTCTATTCACACTAGAAAGGAAAAGTAGCTACAAAAAGGGTGTTTACTTTGACAATTGTGGTCTAAAAGGTCATCTAAAGGTTGAGTGTTATAAGATAGTTAGTTACCCTGTTGGACAACCATTACATGGCAAATATCCACTAAACAACAAAGCCAGTCAACCTTCCACTTCAAACACCAAGAAAGTCAACATGGTAATAGGCAATGAAAACTGCAATGATGATGACATGACAATGGCAGCAGGAATGGATCAACTTCAGAATCAAGTCAACCAAGTGCTGATCATGATGCAGAATGCACAACAAGACATGTCAAAAGTATACACAAGGTATACACAAGATCATTGCATCACATATTACCAGTCAAAAGTACAAATTCATTGCTTCTATAATTTCTCATTTAAAAGATGCATGGATTGTGGACAGTGGTGCCACTGACCATGTTTCCACCTCACTAATATATATATATATATATATATATATATATATATATATATATATATATATATATATATATATATATATATATATATATATATATATATATATATATATATATATATATATATATATATATATATATATATATATATATATCATCAAATCTTACGCCACACCAATTCATGTCACATTACCAAATGGACATCACACAACTGTCACGAGCTATGGTTCAGTAGCTATTACTTCTGACATCACACTGCATGAAGTACTTTACATTCCAAGTTTTGCATACAACCTACTCTTTGTAAGTAAACTTGGTTCACACCTACGATTATCTATTCTATTCACTCTTTTATCCTGCTATTTTCAGGATCAAAATAAGAGGATTGCTCATGGCACCCTTTGTAATGGTCTATACATCATCAAACAGGACAATACACTCCATCATCCTTCCATCAATCAGCTCTCAACAGCTCAAACTTCATCTCCTGATGAAGCAACTCTCTGGCACTCAAGATTGGGCCACCCCTCTATTCATGTTATGAAAAATATAAAGAATATTCCTTGTGTAATAAAGAGTAATAACACTATAACTACTTGTACCATCTGTCCTTTGTCAAAACAACATGCTTTACCCTTTCCAGATAGTCATTCTCATGCTAGTTCTTTATTTTCCCTTGTTCACATTGATGTTTAGGGCCCATACAAACACATCACAATGAATGGTTGCAAATATTTCCTCACAATAGTTGATGATCACTCAAGGGCCACTTGGACCTACATTCTGCTTAACAAACAACATGCCACATCCCAAATAAAACTCTTTCATACTTTTGTCCTTAATCAATTCAAAATCAAAATACAAACAATTAGGACTGACAATGGAACTGAATTCCTCAACCACAACTTAACTGACTTTCTCAACACCAATGGTATCACACATCAAACCTCATGTCCCTATACCCCACAATAAAATGCAAGAGTTGAAAGGAAGCATAAACTACATTTAGAAATTGCTAGAGCCCTAAGATTCCAATCTCACATTCCCATACATCTATGGGGATACTGCATACAAGCTGCAACATACCTTATCAATAGATTGCCATCCAAACCCTTACAAAACAAAAGCCCTTATGAAATAATCTACAAAACCACACCTGATCTCACAAACCTAAAAGTTATAGGCTGTCTAGCTAATGCTCACATCCGCCCTTCAGACAAATTTCACCCAAGATCAATCCCTTCTGTCTTATTAGGGTATCCACAAACACAAAAGGGTTACATCCTTTACATCTGGAAACTCACAAAATATTCACAACTAGATATGTGACATTTCATGAACACATATTTCCTTTCAAACAACTAAACACCACAATTCCTCCATCCACCACACCAATCAATGACACAAACCTCACTCAAAACATAAACTTCATACCTACAAATAACTCAAACTTCACCAATTCTTCTTCTGATTCATATCCTCAAACTCACACCATTCCTAATACATCCTCATCATCACCTACAACCTCACACACTCCATCATCTTCTTCATCATCACAACATCAGCCACAAAATAACTCCTCAAACTCTCCCTCAGCAACACAATCACCATCTCAAAATCAACCTTCTACATCATCCCATACTCAACATAATTCAATCCCTCCAAGAAGATCAACCATGCAACATCATCCACCCACCAAACTCAAAGACTGCCATTACACACTTCCTCAATCTAATCTCAACTCCATATCCAAATTCCATCATTCAAAACACATTAATTACAATAGCATCACATCCAAATCTACCAGACACTTAATTTGTTCCATCAACACACTAGTGGAACCATACACATACAATCAAACATCCAAAATGAGAAATGGTAAGAGGCAATGAATACTGAACTTAAAGCACTAGAAAATACCAACACCTGGGAAATCACAACCCTGCCACCCAACAAATTTGTCATTAGCTGTAAATGGGTATACAGAATCAAACTCAAATCAGATGGGACAGTAGAAAGATACAAAGCCAGACTTGTGGCAAAAGGGTATACTCAGAAAGAGGGGTTAGATTATAAAGAAACCTTTGCACCAGTAGCAAAAATGGTAACCATTAGAGCTCTACTTGCCACTGCAATACACCATCAATGGCATGTAGAACAATTAGATGTTAACAATGCTTTTCTACATGGTAATCTTCATGAAGAAGTTTACATGACCATACCACAGGGCTACTACAAGTCACTACCACCTAACTCTGTTTTTAAGCTAAAGAAATCACTCTATGGCCTTAAACAAGCAAACAAGCAATGGTTCACTAAACTAACCACTTTCCTTATTTCAAATTGTTTCAAACAGAGTTATGCTGACACTTCTCTTCTTACATACAAGAATGGGAACATTTTCCTGGCTATCGTCATTGATAATGCTAAAAACGAACATATATTTCATAGCATTATTCCTCAAGAAAGACAAGATTTTAGTTGCAATTGTTCTATTTACAAGTGATATTCGTTTAAATAATAAAAGGTGAAGACAAAAGACAGATTCGACGAATTGAAGACGCAAACGACCAAAAAGCTCAAAAGTACAGAATACAATCAAAGAGGTTCCAATTATTGATAAGAAACGTCTCGAAATTACAAGAGTACAAGATTTAAAACGCAAAGTACAAAATATAAAATTGTACGCAAGGACGTTCGAAAATCCGGAACCGGGACCAGAGTCAACTCTCAACGCTCGACGCAACGGACTAAAAATTACAAGGCAACTATGCACATAAATATAATATAATATTTAAATAATTCTTATAATTATTTATATATTATATAAATAAATAAAAACCGTCGGCAAGAGAGACTCCAAAATGGGTGAGCTGTAATTTCAAACTCCGCGACTCGCGGAGTTTGAAGGCCAAAAATGCCGCGAGTCGCGGAGCCCCAAAATGAGAAACTGCCTATAAAGCCAACCGAATTCTGATCATATCAATCTATCTTTCTCTTCTCTCCATTCATACGTAATATTTATATTTATAATTTATATTTTAATTTTAATTTTAATTCTAATAATAAGGGTATGTTAGCGAATATTGTAAGGGTGTAAGTCGAAATTCTATCCGTGTAACGCTACGCTATTTTTAATCATTGTAAGTTATGTTCAACCTTTTTACATTAATGTCTCGTAGCTAAGTTATTATTATGCTTATTTAAAACAAAGTAATCATGATGTTGGGCTAATTACTAAAATTGGGTAATTGGGCTTTGTACCATAATTGGGGTTTGGACAAAAGAACGACACTTGTGGAAATTAGACTATGGGCTATTAATGGGCTTTATATTTGTTTAACTAAATGATAGTTTGTTAATGTTAATATAAAGATTTACAATTGGGCGTCCCTATAAATTACCATTTACACTCGATCGGACACGATGGGCGGGGTATTTATATGTACGAATAATCGTTCATTTAACCGGACACGGGAATGGATTAATAGCCACTAGAATAAGTAAAACAGGGGTGAAATTATGTACAAGGACACTTGGTATAATTGATAACAAAATATTAAAACCTTGGGTTACACTCAGTCGACATCCTGGTGTAATTATTAAACAAAGTATTAAAATCTTGTTATAGTTTAAGTCCCCAATTAGTTGGAATATTTAACTTCGGGTATAAGGATAATTTGACGAGGACACTCGCACTTTATATTTATGACTGATGGACTGTTATGGACAAAAACCAGACGGACATATTAAATAATCCAGGATAAAGGACAATTAACCCATGGGCATAAAACTAAAATCAACACGTCAAACATCATGATTACGGAAGTTTAAATAAGCATAATTCTTTTATTTCATATTTAATTTCCTTTATTTTATATTTAATTGCACTTCTAATTATCGCACTTTTATTTATTGTTATTTAATCGCACTTTTAATTATCGTACTTTTTAATTATCGCAATTTTATTTTATCGCACTTTTATTTATTGCAATTTCATTATCGTTATTTATTTTACGCTTTAAATTAAGTCTTTTATTTATTTAATATTTTACATTAGGTTTTAACTGCGACTAAAGTTTTAAAATTGACAAATCGGTCATTAAACGGTAAAAACCCCCCTTTATAATAATAATATTACTTATATATATATTTGTATTTTTATAAAAGTAAACTAATATAGCGTTAAACTTTGTTTAAAAAGATTCCCTGTGGAACGAACCGGACTTACTAAAAACTACACTACTGTACGATTAGGTACACTGCATATAAGTGTTGTAGCAAGGTTTAAGTATATCCGTTCTCTAAATAAATAAATATCTTGTGTAAAATTGTATCGTATTTAATAGTATTTCCTGTAAAAATATAAGCTATTTTATATACACCTAGCGAAACATCAAGTTATTTTTGGCGCCGCTGCCGGGGAATCTTTTAAAAGCCGGAAGCGCAACGCTAATATATAAAAAAAAAAATTTAGTTAACTTTTATTAAAATTCGTTTTTGTAAAAATACGTTTTAATTATTCAAAAATATAAAAATAAAAACAAAAATTTAAATATTTTTAGGAGTTTGATAAATATTTAAGTTTTATAAAGTTTCTTTAGTTTGTAAAAATATAAGTTTTATTTAATTTATTTTATAAATATATTTTATAAATATAAAAAACCGAAAAAAAAAATATAAATATATATAAATCTATTTTTTTTATTGTTATAAAGTATTTTATTTTTATCTTAGTTATTAAAGATAAGTTTTATTTAAATTATATAAATATTTTAATTAGATAATATAAACAGAAAATATAAAAACAGAAAATAAAAAATAAAAAAATAAAAAGAAAAACGCGTCGAATTTTAAACCTGTCAATTGAATTTCTGAACCCCGCGACTCGCGGGGTTTGGTGTTTTAAATACCGCGACTCGCGGAGATTTTCTGACAGGCGACAAAACCCTAAATTAGCATTAATTACGGGTGATTATTAATTATTATTATTATTAACCATAGTTTTTATTATTATTATAATTAGTTTTATTTTTAGTTTTACTTTTTATTTATTTTATATTTTAGTTAATTTAGTTTAATTAATTTGTAAAATTAGTAGTTTTAATAAATAAATAATATAAAAATAATATTTTTATAAAAATTGTAATTTTTACAACTTTTTGTATATTTTTATATTTTGTCCCTTTTTAATCATTTTAGCGTAATATTTGTATTTTTAGCTCATATTTAGTTTTAAACTTAGTTTTTGCAATAGTTATTTTTACCTCTAGATTTTTAGGCTTTGCCGTAAAATCCCTTAAGTGCTTTTTCTTTAGACTAAGATTTAGGTACTTTAGAATTTTGCGACGCCTTTTTAAGTTTTAGTTTCTTTTTAAGTTATTTCCATTTGGGATTTAGTTTTCCTGTAAGCTTTAATATTTTTAGACGACTTTTACCTATGTATCAATTATCATTCCAATTAGTAATCTCAATTTGCGATTATAATTTTAAGTTAGTTGTAGTAATAAGGTTAGGTTAGTCAAGTATTTTTAAGTTTTATAAGTTTCTTTTATTTTTCCGTCACCTTTTATTTTTCAACCATTTTTCTTTTTCGACCTTTTTCGACGAATTTTCTTTTTCTTTCTTATTTCTCGCTATTCTAGTTTTAGGATATAGATTTTTATTCTACTTCTTATCTAAATTTCTTAAAATTATGAAAATTTATTTTAAGTGGTTAAATTGATAGACATCAAAATTTTCTGGTTCGTAGTAATAGTTGGATTTGTACGTGGACCGGGTTATTGGAGCCAAACAGTCCTCAATTATATTGAGACCAAACGAATCCTGCCCCTCTGCTGCATCTTTTGGCTATTCAAAACGTGGGCAAAATCAGAAAAGTCTATTGATTGGATAACTTATTATAATTTTTCTTTCCCTTTTAAAAACTAATAGGATATTCAGTGAATGCACCGAGCAAGACGTTCACCACCTTTTGTACGTTCACCACCTGTAACTAGATCAAGACATTTAGTAAATATTACCGCCGTTGATTTTTCTTTAGAATCGTCATCCAGTCGACCAAGTACTTCAGTTCAAATTTCCGATAATCCATTTTTTAAACCCGACCTCACAATTGAGAATCCGGAGAATATTCAGGAATGATTCGTAGATCCTGAACCACTAAACTTTCCCCCGGAACCACCAATCATTCAAACAGAGATTGTTGAGGAACGAACCATTAAATCAGAATCCTCTAGTGATTCCGATTCAACAAATTCAATTATGGAGAATCTGGAACCTTTAAGTATGGAAGACCGAATGAGAGCTAAACGCACTGGCCAAGGTCACGTAATAACTCATCCAGACATTAATGCGCCAGATTATGAAATCAAAGGACAAATTCTACACATGGTGACTAATCAATGCCAATTTAGTGGTGCGCCGAAGGAAGATCCAAATGAACATCTACGTACCTTTAATAGGATCTGCACACTATTTAAAATCTGAGAAGTAGAGGATGAACAGATATATCTCATGTTATTTCCCTGGACTTTAAAGGGAGAAGCCAAAGATTGGTTGGAATCATTACCTGAAGGGGCGATTGATACATGGGATGTTTTAGTTGACAAATTTCTTAAACAATTCTTTCCGGCATCTAAAGCCGTAAGACTTCAAGCAGAAATTGTTACGTTCACACAGAAGCCGAATGAAACTCTATATGAGGCGTGGACAAGATATGGAAAGTTATTAAGAGGATGTCCGCAACATGGTTTAGACACATGTCAAATAGTACAAATATTCTACCAAGGATGCGACATCACTACAAGGAAAGACATAGATATAGCAGCTGGTGGTTCTATTATGAAGAAAACCGAAACTGATGCTTACAAAATTATTGATAACACTGCTTCCCACTCACATGAGTGGCACCAAGAAAAAGATATCGTTAGATCATCTAAAGCAGCTAGAGCCGATTCTAGCCATGACTTAGATTCCATTTCCGCAAAGATAGATGCTGTGGAGAGACGAATGGAAAAGATGACTAAGGATATTCACTCAATACGAATTAGTTGTGAGCAGTGTGGAGGACCACATTTGACAAAAGATTGTCTCAGTATTGAATTAACAATGGAACAAAGAGAGAATATTTCATACATAAACCAAAGGCCTGGAAATAATTATCAGAATAATTATCAACCGCCAAGACCAATTTACAATCAAAACCAGAATTATAACCGAAATATTCCATACAACAACCAACAAGGTCCTAGCAATCAACAAGTATCCAATAATACTTACAATCAGCAAAGACCTAATTTTCAAAACAAACCACCACAACAAACCGATGATAAAAAGCCGAATTTAGAAGATATGATGACGAAGCTAGTTGAAACTCAAATGCAGTTTTTCACATCTCAAAAACAAACCAATGAACAAAATGCTCAAGCATTTAGAAATCAACAAGCTTCTATTCAAAATCTGGAACAAGAAGTAAGTAACCTAGCAAGGTTAATAGGTGAAAGAAAACCGGGAAGTCTACCTAGTGATACAAATACTAACCCCCGGAATGAAACAGCTAAAGCCATTACCACAAGAAGTGGTACAACACTTAAACCACCGGAAATACCTGTAACTTCTGATGAAGCTATTCCTACTCCACAAGAACCACAACCTGATCAAGATAAGGAAAAAGAACCGGTAGTTGAAAAGGTTAATGAAGATAACACAGTTAAGGCTAAACCTTATGTTAAGCCATACCAACCACCACTTCCTTACCCGAGTAAAATGAAGAAAGAAAAACTTGAAGCTGAGCAATCCAAATTCTTGGATATGTTTAAACAGATAAATGTAAATCTTCCTTTCATTGATGTGATTTCAGGAATGTCTAGATATGCTAAATTCTTGAAAGATCTAATCTCAAATAGAAAGAAAATGGAAGAACTCTCGGCTGTTACTATGAATGCTAATTGTTCAGCAGTACTATTGAATAAGATACCAGAAAAACTATCTGATCCAGGAAGTTTCACAATTCCATGTTTTCTGGGTAGTCTTAGTTCAATAGAAGCATTGGCAGATTTAGGTGCTAGTATAAATCTAATGCCGTATTCACTATACGCTAAACTAGACCTTGGAGAATTGAAACCAACTAGAATAAGCATACAACTAGCCGATAGATCAATAAAATATCCTAGAGGGATAATGGAGAACATGCTAGTTAAAGTTGGTACTTTAGTATTTCCAGTAGATTTTGTTGTTTTAGACATGGAAGAAGATTCTCAAGTTCCTCTCATATTAGGAAGACCATTCTTAAACACGGCTAAAGCAATGATAGACGTGTTCGGTAAGAAATTGACCCTAAGTATAGAGGATGAGAGTGTTACCTTTTCAGTTGATAGAGCAATGCAACAACCGCAATCTGCAGATGATACATGTTATTATATTCAAACTATAGATGCACATGCAGAATTATTAGAAGAATTTCCAGAATTACAAGGAACAGGAGAATGTTCTTTAGGAGAAGGTAATGAACCAATTGATGAAGCTGAAATGTTAGCTACACTTATAGCTAATGGATATGAACCAACAACAGAAGAAATTCAAATGCTAAAAGAAGAAGACAGATATCGATATAAATCATCGATAGAAGAACCTCCAAAATTAGAGTTAAAGCCACTTCCAAACCATTTGGAATACGCTTATTTACATGGTGAATCTGAATTACCTGTAATAATATCGTCTTCTCTTACTGAAAATGAGAAATCACAACTCATTTCTGTGTTGAAAGCTCATAAACCAGCCATTGCATGGAAGATTCATGATATTAAAGGAATAAGTCCTTCGTATTGCACACATAAAATCCTTATGGAAGAAGGTCATAAAACGTATGTGCAACGCCAACGAAGACTAAATCCTAATATGCAAGATGTAGTTAAAAAAGAGATTATTAAACTGCTAGACACAGGTTTAATTTATCCAATTTCTGATAGTTCGTGGGTAAGCCCAGTTCAATGCGTGCCTAAGAAGGGTGGCATGACTGTCATTACAAATGAGAAAAATGAGCTTATTCCTACTAGGACTGTAACAGGATGGCGTGTGTGTATTGATTATAGAAAATTAAATGACGCCACCAGAAAAGATCACTTTCCCTTACCTTTCATAGATCAATTGTTGGAAAGATTAGCCGGAAATAGTTACTATTGTTTTCTAGATGGATTTTCCGGATATTTTCAAATTCCAATAGCACTCGAAGATCAAGAGAAAACCACATTCACGTGCCCTTATGGTACTTTTGCTTACAAACGCATGCCATTTGGACTTTGCAACGCCCCTGCAACCTTTCAAAGGTGTATGATGGCGATTTTTCACGACATGATAGAAGAATGCATGGAAGTTTTCATGGATGACTTTTCAGTCTTCGGTGATACATTTGAATCATGTCTAGTTAATCTTGAACGCATGCTTATTAGATGCGAACGATCAAATCTAGTACTTAATTGGGAAAAATGCCATTTCATGGTTAAAGAAGGCATCGTTCTTGGTCATAAAATTTCAAAAGAAGGAATTGAAGTGGATAGAGCTAAAGTAGATGTAATTGCTAAACTTCCACATCCCACCAATGTTAGAGGAGTTAGGAGTTTTCTAGGGCATGCCGGTTTTTAACGACGTTTCATAAAAGATTTTTCTAAAATTGCCACTCCTATGAATAAACTCCTAGAAAAGGATGCTCCATTCATCTTTTCAGATGAGTGTATCAAATCTTTTAATATTCTTAAAGAAAAACTAACTAATGCGCCGATCATGATAACACCAATTTGGAATCTACCATTTGAACTAATGTGCGATGCAAGTGATTTTGCAATGGGAGTCGTTTTAGGACAAAGGATTGAAAAACGATTTCAACCTATATATTATGCTAGTAAGACGTTACAAGGAGCACAAATGAACTATACAACTACTGAAAAAGAGCTCCTTGCTATTATTTTTGCTTTTGACAAATTTCGATCATATCTCGTTCTAGCAAAAACGGTGGTCTATACCGACCATTTTGCTCTTAGATACCTATTTTCAAAACAAGATGCTAAACCAAGATTAATCCGTTGGATCTTACTCTTACAAGAGTTTGATATTGAAATCCGAGATAAAAGAGGAGCAGAAAATCTCGCCGCTGATCATCTTTCTCGTCTTGAAAATCCTGAGTTAGAAGTTCTAAATGAATCGGCCATACAAGACAACTTTCCTGATGAATATCTATTGAAGATAGATTATAAAGAAATTCCATGGTTTGCAGACTATGCAAACTACTTAGTTTGTGGATTCCTTGAAAAAGGATTATCGTACCAAAGGCGAAAGAAATTCTTCAGTGATATAAAACACTATTTTTGGGAAGATCCACATCTGTTTAAAAGTTGTCCCGATGGAATAATACGCCGATGTGTATTTGGAAATGAAGCTAGTAAAATATTAAACCATTGTCACACAGGACCAACAGGAGGGCATTATGGGCCTCAATTAACAGCAAGAAAAGTTTATGATGCTGGATTTTATTGGCCTACAATTTACAAAGATGCACACCTTCTTTGCAAATCATGTGATGCTTGTCAAAGGGCCGGAAAAATAAGTCAACGTGATGAAATGCCACAAAATGTCATCCAAGTATGTGAAGTATTTGACATTTGGGGTATTGACTTTATGGGTCCATTTCCAAAATCTCATAATAATCTATATATACTCGTAGCCATTGATTATGTATCTAAATGGGCGGAAGCACAAGCTCTCCCAACTAACGATGCACGAGTTGTAGTCAACTTTTTAAAACGTCTTTTTGCAAGGTTTGGAACACCGAAAGCTTTAATAAGTGATCGGGGAACTCATTTCTGTAATAATCAACTTGAGAAAGTACTTAAAAGATATGGAGTAACTCATAAAATCTCCACCGCATATCATCCACAAACAAGTGGACAAGTTGAAAATACCAACCGAGCTTTAAAACGTATTCTAGAGAAAACCGTAGGATCAAATCCGAAGGAATGGTCCATTAAATTGGAGGATGCACTCTGGGCTTTTAGAACAGCCTACAAAACTCCAATTGGAACCACACCTTTTAGACTTGTTTATGGAAAAGCATGTCATCTTCCAGTAGAAATTGAATACAAAGCATTTTGGGCTTTGAAGACATGTAATCTTGATTTACATGAAGCCGGACGTCTACGATTAAGTCAACTAAACGAATTAGAAGAATTAAGACATGAAGCATACGAAAATTCGTTAATCTATAAAGAAAGAACGAAGAAATGGCATGATAAAAGAATCAGAAGTTCAAAAGAATTTAAGGAAGGAGACAGAGTTCTTCTTTTCAATTCACGATTCAAGCTATTTCCTGGAAAATTGAAATCAAGATGGTCTGGACCATTCATAGTCAAAAGAGTTTTTCCATACGGAACGATAGAATTAATAAATTCAAATGGGATTGAATTTAAAGTTAATGGACACAGAGTTAAACATTATATAGATAGTCCGATGGAAGTCGACAACGAAGTTAATCACAATTTCGACACCACAGCTAACTAAGTGTGGGGAGAATCAAGTCTTTAAAGGATAATATGTATTTCTGTTAGAGTTAGATTGTCTGTTTTCGTGTAGTTCTCAAAAATGGAACCTGAATGGTCTTTCCCTAGCAGACCCTAAAGAACTAGTCTTCTCCCCCCATTCTGAATTTTTATTTTTTTTAGGTTTTTACAAAATGAAGACTGCCTGTGAACTAAACCATGGTCTAATGCTACACGCTTTGATCACTAAACGTAATAATGACACACTTTCGAGTGAAATAGTATCAGTAATCAGAGAAAGAATGGACAGAGTTAGAAAAGAATCCAGATGCGAAGATAATAAGTTACAATTTGGTAAAGAAAAATCAAAATCCGCAGCAAAAAGAAGAGCACGACACCTAGAAAGATGTCACAAATGCGGAAAATGGTCACATGGAGGTAAATGTTCAAATAATCAAACCTATTCAAACACCGAATTTGTTACTTTATGCAGAGACGGACCGTTCATATGTTTAGAAGAAAAGACACTGAATGCTCGAGGTTACGCCTATGTAGCTATGGAAAACCAATTAAACCGACTATCTTATGAATGGGATAGATCATATAACTAAGAATACTATTTCACAGGTATGTTTGTACAGTTTTTATTTTATTTTTTTATTTTTAACCTTTTGATAATAAACGCTAAATTGTTCGCTATAAAGTATTAAATTGGTATTGAATAAAATTAGGTTTGGCGACCGAAATTATTGATATCATTCAAAAATTTATTACATCACTGCGAAATTTAACGTTTATTCTTAAGGTATAAATATCTTTAATCAATCAACCCAAAATATTTCAAAAATTCGTCATGAGTTAAATTAGGTCTTGGAACCGAAATTACTTTACCGAAAAGAGGGGCGCATATTTTTGATAATATTTGATTGATTAAAGTGGGATAAAAAGCCAAAAAGATTTTTAATTTTATTTTTACCATGTTTTTAAAATTAATATTTAAATCTTAAATTAATATTGTAAACTTTATAAAATCAATATATTTAAAATTGTAAATATTTGAAAAATTAATATAAGCTTGGTGTGAATTTATAATATGAATTTTTAAATTAAGTTTGGTGTGAATTTTTAATTTTTAAAATATGAATTTTATTTGTATGCATTTTAAATTGTAAGTTTGGTGTGAATTTTTAATATTAATTTTGAATTTTATATTTAAGTTGTGTGAATTTAAAAACAAAAATTTATTTTATCTCATTAAGTTAAAAATATGATTTTTAAAATTCGTCGTAAGTTGAAGACTAGGTCTTTGAACCGAAATTGCTTTACCCAAGGGAGGGACGAGAACTTTTATTATCATTATTTTTAATCTTATTGAATTAAAGTATGCCAAAAACATTAAAAAACCAAAAATCTTAGCTTTTAAAACAATCGCTACAAAAAGACAAATTTTAAAATTTTGTCGAGGGACAGACTAGGACATCGATCCAAAACGACCTCGTCCTCAATAATAAGGGAAACAAAATTTTAAAAATTATTTACTTAATTGTTTTATAAGTTAATGATAATTAAAAAAAAAAAAAAAAGCAAACTCCGCGACTCGCGGAGTTTGAAGGGTCCAAACACCGCGAGTCGCGGGAGGACCGAAATACAGAAAAAATAAAAAGAGCTGCAACTGATCAGTACACACCTCAAACCAAAAAATACTGCGAACATATACGCGAAAAAACCCCAAAAACACCCCCAAAATCACAATTTTTAACCGTTAATCACCAAATCTTTTACTAAAATCATGTTGAGAAGGATGCTATCTAGGAATTACTCAAGAAAAATGGTAAATTTCTACACCTAAACACCATTTAATCCGAAATTTGGTGTTCTTGAGCAATTTTTTCCCCAATTTGATTTTGATGCTTTTTAGTGTAATTATGCTTAAATTGTTTATGTATTATGCTTGTATAACCTAGATTGATGCTATTTAACATGATTAGAAGCCTTAAACTTCAAATTTAGAGTAATCTAGGGTTTGTGTTCTTGAGCAAATTTGGGGCTTTTTGATATAAACAGGTTATGGCCGATTTTTGTCATGAATTGTTGCTAAATTAAGTAGTGTAACATGTCTAGGTAGTTAAATGATCCAAACTTTGAGCCTAAACATGATTTTGAAAATTAAAGTGGACTTTTTCAAGTCTAAAATTCATGAACTTGATTTTTGAGAGATAATGCCATTTAAAACTTGTTTAATTGCTAGTAATGATTATTTTGACATGTTATTTGAGTTGAATGCTTATGAACTTGGCGAACATTTTCGTATATGCTTATTTGAAAAAGTGTAGATTTGATAAAAATGTGAAAATGAGCTTAAGTTTGATATAAATTGATCATGTCATTGTAATTATTTTGATTGATGATTTTGCTGACACTAATGCATATTTGGATGCACAAAAATTGTGTTTGATGTGTTTTGCAGACTGAAAGGGGTGAATCTTCATCCCAAGCTCGCAATGCTCCTGCTGAGAATGCGGAACAACAGGAGGTGGATAACTACTACAAGCAGGATATACCTCATCCAGTCATGACCTTTTCTGATATGCACTTGGAAGAGTTGCACCCGAACCTGAGATTTGACAGACTTTGGATATATTATCCAAAATACCAAAGGGGTTTGCATACTCTTCATTCTAAGGTTGTTGAGGTACCGAGGGTCATAGAATGGGGACCCTTAGAAGCTGTAGAATTGGCCGGGCCAATTAGGGAATTACTTGTACAGAGGTATGGTAATTCTACTTTTAATGACTGGGTACGTTTATTCACCATGCGTAGACCTGTATATAAAGTATGGTGTGAAGAATTGTTGTGTAGTATAGAGTTGAATGATCAGGTAGCTAGTTTAACCGATCGATCTTTTATTAGATTTTTGTTAGGAGGTTCGATGCATCACATGTCTTTACTAGACATGGCTCAGGCTTTACGTATATATACGCCTGAGGAGTTAGCATCTGCCGATTGTAGAGGATTGATACTAAATGGTAGAAAGATAGATGAAAATTTTGATACACACGGTGTGTGGAGTCAAATGACAAGCCATCACCGTTTCAAAGGGGGAAATTACTCTTATTTGGATATAGATAGAGCTGAATTAAGAGTAATTCATAGGTTTTTAGCTAATTCGATTACACAAAGGGGTAAGAACAAGGAAAAGGTAAATGAACAGGATTTGTTTTACCATATGTGTATTCGAGACCCACAAAGCGCTGTAAGTATACCGTATTGTGTGGGTTATTATTTATCAGCTATGGTTCGGGGGATGAGACCGCATAGCATAATAGGAGGTGGTATTTTTATTACTTTGATTGCTGAATATCTCGATGTGGATATAAGTCGGGGGGGATTATTAGTAGAAGAACCAGAACCCCGCGATACAATAGGTTTAAATGTATACCATGGTGCGAAAGTTTTGAAGAGGCAAAATAACGCCGCAGTACCATACCATGGTAGACATCCACAGGTTGAGAGAAACCAACAGCAAGGTAATGTAGGAGGGGGAAATGAGATGCAAGAAATGCAAAGGTTTATAGCTTCACAGGAGTACGAAAATGCTAGACAGAGAGCATTTGAAGATTGGCAAGTTCATCAGAACCAAATCATAGCTCATTGCCAATATATAGGTAGAAACTATATTCCTACACCGAAACCCATCTTCCCTCCCTGGTCTATAGAGATGCAACCACCGTATCCTACGTATAACCCTGCCGAAGCATTCTATAGCACCTATGGTTTTGCCTGGAACCCCTATTGATACCAGTATCATCCCTAGTCTACTTAGTTTTATTTATTTTGTAATTTGTAATGTTGATACGATTAATACTTATGTTAATATTGTAATAGTTTTTATAATTGTCTAACTTTTATTCTTAGATTTTATTAATTTTTGAATGTGGGGTAATATACCAAACTTCAAAAATATGTATATATGTTTGCAGTTTATCTTATGTACACAACAGGGTAAAACAACGCATTTTCAAAGACTGACATTAAGTTCAGCAAAAGCAACTAATTTTGACGACAAGATGCAAAATATATGTGAAATAACAACAAGACGGAATGAACAAATGATGTGCACCATTTATCATTCAGCAAACAAACGCCAATATATTTGGAAACTTTGGTAAAAATTTAATCATTTTCACACAAATCACCCTCAATAATTTAAATTGTTACTGATTTCTTGCAAATGAGGGCATTGCAAGATCTTAAGTGTGGGAAGGGGTTAAATTCTTTCGGATTTTAAAATTTTTACTTTATACACTTGGTTACCATTAAAAATACTAGTAAAGCAGTAGTTGTATTAGAATCTAGTGCTCTCTGATAATAAAGAACAGCCCTAGTCTTATATACTGACTACCAAATTCTAGTAAAATTTTTAAAAATTTTCAATTAAATGAACTCAAAATCATGTTTATACATATTTATGAACGATAAAACTAGGTTTTAACACCGAAATTATTGTAACCTCGGAAAGGACATAAATTGAAAAACAAACCAAAAGGTTAAAATTCATTTAAAATGGAATAGAGGACGATAAAAAGGAAAATAAAAGCCAAGTGTGGGAAAATTTACCAAGCTATTCAAAACATATATCACATATTTTTGTACAAATAACTGAAAATACTTTTGCTTTGGACTAAACTAAAAAGTTTTTACCTGATTTACTGTAAGAAAGATGGATCTACACGATGAATCAATTCCATCATTAAAAGGAAGTAAAGTCTTCCGAAAAAGACACGCGCTTCTTGATTTAGGTCATGAAGTTGTCGTCCAGACCAGCTGTAGGTTGACGAAAAATCTAGAAAAGTCATCACTAAAATCAGCAGGAAATCCACGGACCTCAGCATTAAACAGGGTCGCCAAGTGGTCAGATTTATCCTAACCATGAGAAGGATTTATCTCGTAAAATGGGGGGGCACCATGCAAATTAGCTGGATAAGACTAATGAATCAGATCCCCAGAAAGGATAATCTCCTTAAAGATTAAAAATCAGCTTTTAAGCCTGATATTACTCAATCCTAGAGATTGACCTTAAAGATTGAGAATTCAAACTCATAGAATTCAATGATATCTAAACTCGAGCTTGAACGAGAAAATATTTTGATCAAAATTACAAACCGATTTGTTTTCTGAAAACCCTATTTTCAATGCGTTCATTACCATTGAACGTAAAATCCTAGGAATTCACCTGGAATTCATTAGGTCACCTGAACCTAATCGGGTGTCAACCGTAAGAACGGTGGTTGTATAGTGGTCAAAGACATGACCTTGTGCCAGACCGAAAAATCATAAGGGTGAGCTTTACTATTGCTCCTACCAAGGATAGTAATTGCGTCCGACACGTTATAGACCATAATTAAAAGCATGTCAGGGGACATTGCCTTAACAGTTGCTTGTTCAACGCTTTCCTTTACAACCGGACGGTAGTTTACCGAAAGGTAATATACGGGACAAGTAAACTGGACGTGTTGCTTTCCAAATACAAGGTTAGCAAGTGGGTGACACAAAACCGCAAGTTTTGAGCTAAAATTTTCAAATCTGAAACCCACCAAACCCACAAAAATATTTTGCAAACACCGGTAAAGGGTTATTCCGGAAAACTTATCTAGGGTAAAAACTAGATTTAATTTTCAAAAGATCAAATGTTTTCATAAAGATCCAATTTTCTTAATGGATCTAAATTTTTATAGTCATGTGGGACTGTAAACCATATCGTTACTACCATTGTTTATACCGCCGTATAGAAATCACTGATGTACAAAGTGTGAAGAATAAAGAAGTGATTCTAGTATTTCAAGACGATATTGCTTGAGGACAAGCAACGCTCAAGTGTGGGAATATTTGATAATGCTAAAAACGAACATATATTTCATAGCATTATTCCTCAAGAAAGACAAGCTTTTAGTTGCAATTGTTCTATTTACAAGTGATATTCGTTTAAATAATAAAAGGTGAAGACAAAAGACAGATTTGACGAATTGAAGACGCAAACGACTAAAAAGCTCAAAAGTACAGAATACAATCAAAGAGGTTCCAATTATTGATAAGAAACGTCTCGAAATTACAAGAGTACAAGATTCAAAACGCAAAGTACAAAATATAAAATTGTACGCAAGGACGTTCGAAAATCCGGAACCGGGACCAGAGTCAACTCTCAACGCTCGACGCAACGGACTAAAAATTACAAGGCAACTATGCACATAAATATAATATAATATTTAAATAATTCTTATAATTATTTATATATTATATAAATAAATAAAAACCGTCGGCAAGAGAGACTCCAAAATGGGTGAGCTGTAATTTCAAACTCCGCGACTCGCGGAGTTTGAAGGCCAAAAATGCCGCAAGTCGCGGAGCCCCAAAATGAGAAACTGCCTATAAAGCCAACCGAATTCTGATCATATCAATCTATCTTTCTCTTCTCTCCATTCATACGTAATATTTATATTTATAATTTATATTTTAATTTTAATTTTAATTCTAATAATAAGGGTATGTTAGCGAATATTGTAAGGGTGTAAGTCAAAATTCTGTCCGTGTAACGCTACGCTATTTTTAATCATTGTAAGTTATGTTCAACCTTTTTACATTAATGTCTCGTAGCTAAGTTATTATTACGCTTATTTAAAACAAAGTAATCATGATGTTGGGCTAATTACTAAAATTGGGTAATTAGGCTTTGTACCATAATTGGGGTTTGGACAAAAGAACGACACTTGTGGAAATTAGACTATGGGCTATTAATGGGCTTTATATTTGTTTAACTAAATGATAGTTTGTTAATGTTAATATAAAGATTTACAATTGGGCGTCCCTATAAATTACCATTTACACTCGATCGGACACGATGGGCGGGGTATTTATATGTACGAATAATCGTTCATTTAACCGGACACGGGAATGGATTAATAGCCACTAGAATAATTAAAACAGGGGTGAAATTATGTACAAGGACACTTGGTATAATTGATAACAAAATATTAAAACATTGGGTTACACTCAGTCGACTTCCTGGTGTAATTATTAAACAAAGTATTAAAATCTTGTTATAGTTTAAGTCCCAAATTAGTTGGAATATTTAACTTCGGGTATAAGGATAATTTGACGAGGACACTCGCACTTTATATTTATGACTGATGGACTGTTATGGACAAAAACCAGACGGACATATTAAATAATCCAGGACAAAGGACAATTAACCTATGGGCATAAAACTAAAATCAACACGTCAAACATCATGATTACGGAAGTTTAAATAAGCATAATTCTTTTATTTCATATTTAATTTCCTTTATTTTATATTTAATTGCACTTCTAATTATCGCACTTTTATTTATTGTTATTTAATCGCACTTTTAATTATCGTACTTTTTAATTATCGCAATTTTATTTTATCGCACTTTTATTTATTGCAATTTCATTATCGTTATTTATTTTACGCTTTAAATTAAGTCTTTTATTTATTTAATATTTTACATTAGGTTTTAACTGCAACTAAAGTTTTAAAATCGACAAACCGGTCATTAAACGGTAAAAACCCCCCTTTATAATAATAATATTACTTATATATATATTTGTATTTTTATAAAAGTAAACTAATATAGCGTTAAGCTTTGTTTAAAAAGATTCCCTGTGGAACGAACCGGACTTACTAAAAACTACACTACTGTACGATTAGGTACACTGCCTATAAGTGTTGTAGCAAGGTTTAAGTATATCCGTTCTCTAAATAAATAAATATCTTGTGTAAAATTGTATCGTATTTAATAGTATTTCCTGTAAAAATATAAGCTATTTTATATACACCTCGCGAAACATCAGTCATCTATGTTGATGACCTCTTAATCACTGGCAATGATAAATCTAGAATCCAACACATCAAACATTTATTGGATACAAAATTCAGTATCAAGGACCTAGGCCAACTCAACTACTATCTTGGCATTGCATTTTTTCAGAACTTCTTCTGGTATTATAATGTGTCAACGAAAATATGCCCTGGAATTGTTACATACGGCTAGGATTGTGACGACCCGAAAATTTCCGACCAAATTTAAACTTAATCTTTATATAATTCCAACTTGATAATCAATGAATTTTAATAAGTCTTGAACCTCCGGAAAGAGTTTTACACAAGCTTTTAGTCACCCTTTTATTCTTACAATTCACGAACGTCATAACTAGTATTAATTATATATAGATGTGTGTGTGTATATATATATATATATATATATATATATATATATATATATATATATATATATATATATATATATATATAGATTTAACTTTAAAATATGATAATTAAATATCTCATTAAGTATATTAACAAAGTATTATATATATATATTTTCATACTACTAATTTAAAGAGTTTTTGAACAATATATATGTTACTATTTAAACGACGTAATTAACTTATGTTAAAATGTATTTACATATAATATATTACGAGTATAAATACATCCTTACAAGTATTAAATACACTTTATAATATACGAATACATATAAAGGATAGCTATACTCGTATTTTCATTCAATTTCCTCAAGAATTCTACTCGTATTCATACGGCATTTTTACCCGTATTATATACAGCTTCTAGAAGTATTTACTATTGGTATATACCAATAGAATTCTACAATTATTTGTGTAATATGTCATCCATGACCTAATCAATTTAATATGTTATGCATGACTTAATACAATTTAACTTATCTTAGATATTTTCACTAAAAGCCAAAATTATAAGCTTATAAATAAGGACCATTTTAACTCATTTTTACTCCACATTTTCTTAAACTAAAAACACACACTTGAATGCTCTCATATCA
Organism: Rutidosis leptorrhynchoides; assembly: GCF_046630445.1. Classification (NCBI taxonomy): domain Eukaryota; kingdom Viridiplantae; phylum Streptophyta; class Magnoliopsida; order Asterales; family Asteraceae; genus Rutidosis; species Rutidosis leptorrhynchoides. The sequence goes on from NC_092341.1 coordinate 345,914,451, forward strand.
TACTTTAATCTCAGAAACTTTCTTCTTCATAATCAAGGTAAAATACTTTTCAAAATCCTTGTTCAATTCCTTGTATAGTTGCTATCTTATTATACTTATAAAACTTGTAAAAACTAGAACTTGTTTTGGTGAACACCAAGCTTGTTTGAAAAACTAATCTAATCTTTCTAACTTAACTCTAATAACACTTATTTATATGTATTATGATGTTATATTAAGTTAATATAACAACTTATAACTTGTACATATGAAGAACACCTTGAAACTTAACATATATCCTTTAATCTACATTCGGTAAAAAGCGGGCTGTTTTGGGTTGGGAATTAAAAACCTATCTTAGACTTTGAGTTCGAGGCTAAGACTTTGGAAATATGTTAATATATGTAAATAAGACTTCCAGTATTTTTTTCATGATTTTAGACAAAGTGGAAGTATTTTATCAAAAATCATATATTGGGTGGATGCCGGGATTTTTCCAAATCTGTCCACCGACACAAAAAGAGGGTAAAGCTCTAAAAATTACTACTTGGGATGAACTTTTCGAATTGATTTTGTAAAATTTACTTCTTAATTAATCCATATCAATTTGATTCACTTTAAACGGAATTGTAATGTATATTTGGCGAGCAAAACAAAATCTGCTAATATTAACGTTGTATGGACAAAATTTATATTATAAAAACTATATTAACCATATCCTTGTTAAATTTTCCTATATCCTATATATATTTGGACATGTTATCAGTAGTATAACAAAATATTATAATCTTGGTTAATTCTGTGATTGTATATATGTATAATAATATTCTTAGTACGTCCTAACACAATAAGTATACAATACGTTTTGATAAATCCTAAGACAATACGTACATAATATGTCTTAGTTAATTCTAAGATAATACGTATACAATACATCTCTGGGTTGATGCAAAGACAATACGTATACAATACGTCGTGGAGTAATTCTAAGATTATATATATATATATATATATACCGATTATTGGACTGTTGGACTTTTCGGACTATTTTGGACTACTAACAATGGACTACTAACATAAAATGTTAAAAATTATTATATAATTATTCTATGAACTTGCTTTATTTTATTCATAAGTCGTATTATTATCTGAATCGTTATTATTGTTATAGGTTTGTGAATCCAAGGACGACAGTCATATTTTTAATAAGTTGAAAACTTATTATTAATATACTTTTACTACTGTGAGTATATAGTCCCATTTTTAAACTCTACAAATATTTTAGGATGAGAATACATGCATTTTATGTTTTACGCCATAGACACAAGTACTTAAAATATATTCTACGTTGAGTTGTACCACTTTGCATATCTTCCCTAATAGCTTGGTAACTAATATTTACATGTTGTAAGAACATGTATACGCGAATCCTATTGATAGATCTATCGGGTTTGACAACCCCAACCGGGCTAGTCGCTCTAGTATCGTAAACGGTTGCATAGTACTTCGCTTTTACTACACTTGGTACAGTGTAGGGAGATTTCATAATAAACGGAATATGCTACATTAATTGTTAAGTATGGTTACCGAAGCGCAGAACAACTTATAGAATACTTTTATACACTTGCGAGTGTACATATATTTATAACTATGAAATCTTGTGGTCTATATTTGTATCGATGCTAAACCTATATATCTCACCAACTTTTGTGTTGACTGTTTAAGCATGTTTATTCTCAGGTCCTTAAGAAAGTCTTCCGCTGTTGCATTATCTGAGCAAGCTGTACATGGAGTCTCATGCTTTTGTTTAAATGGAGTGTTGCATTCAATAAAACCTTTGTCATCTATTATATTCGACTGTTATGTCATGTGTGTATTATTTGGTAACCGATGTATCATGGGGATTATTTCTTAAATAATCGCTCACTTATTTAAAATATGCATTATGTATAATAATGGTGTGCTTTTTATGAAACGAATGCAATATTTTTCTAAAACGTATCATATAGAGGTCAAATACCTCTCTATGGGACCAATGAATAACGTACTGCGTTTATAGTAATATGGACGAGTCGTTTCAGGGATTCTAGATGAAAAACCTTCAAATATTTCATTGGATCCAAACAATAAAATCGACCACAACCTGGGCACACCATTACCAGATGCTACATTGTACAGAAAACTAGTGGGATAATTGCTTTACTTAACCATCACAAGACCTGACTTATCATTTGCAGCTCAAACTCTAAGTCAATTTGGTCAAGGATTACACTTCCCTACAACTACTAATCTTCAGCTTAAAGTGTAGTGACCCGAACTTTTCCATGTTTATATATATTAATTGAGATTGATGTTTACATGATTAAATGTTTCCAACATGTTAAGCAATCAAACTTGTTAAGACTTGATTAATTGAAATAGGTTTCATATAGACAATTGACCACCCAAGTTGACCGGTGATTCACGAACGTTAAAACTTGTAAAAAAACTATATGATGACATATATATGGTTATATATATAGTTAACATGATATTATGATAAGTAAACATATCATTAATTATATTAACAATGAACTACATATGTAAAAACAAGACTACTAACTTAATGATTTTGAAACGAGACATATATGTAACGTTTATCGTTGTAACGACATTTAATGTATATATATCATATTAAGAGATATTCGTACATCATAATATCATGATAATATAATAATTTAAAATCTCTTTTGATATTATAAACATTGGGTTAACAACATTTAACAAGATCGTTAACCTAAAGGTTTCAAAACAACACTTACATGTAACGACTAACGATGACTTAACGACTCAGTTAAAATGTATATACATGTAGTGTTTTAATATGTATTTATACACTTTTGAAAGACTTCAATACACTTATCAAAATACTTCTACTTAACAAAAATGCTTACAATTACATTCTCGTTCAGTTTCATCAACAATTCTACTCGTATGCACCCGTATTCGTACTCGTACAATACACAGCTTTTAGATGTATGTACTATTGGTATATACACTCCAATGATCAGCTCTTAGCAGCCCATGTGAGTCACCTAACACATGTGGGAACCATCATTTGGCAACTAGCATGAAATATCTCATAAGATTACAAAAATATGAGTAATCATTCATGACTTATTTACATGAAAACAAAATTACATATCCTTTATATCTAATCCATACACCAACGACCAAAAACACCTACAAACACTTTCATTCTTCAATTTTCTTCATCTAATTGAACTCTCTCAAGTTCTATCTTCAAGTTCTAAGTGTTCTTCATAAATTCCAAAAGTTCTAGTTTCATAAAATCAAGAATACTTTCAAGTTTGCTAGCTCACTTCCAATCTTGTAAGGTGATCATCCAACCTCAAGAAATCTTTGTTTCTTACAGTAGGTTATCATTCTAATACAAGGTAATAATCATATTCAAACTTTGGTTCAATTTCTATAACTATAACAATCTTATTTCAAGTGATGATCTTACTTGAACTTGTTTTCGTGTCATGATTTTGCTTCAAGAACTTTGAGCCATCCAAGGATCCATTGAAGCTAGATCCATTTTTCTCTTTTCCAGTAGGTTCATCCAAGGAACTTAAGGTAGTAATGATGTTCATAACATCATTCGATTCATACATATAAAGCTATCTTATTCGAAGGTTTAAACTTGTAATCACTAGAACATAGTTTAGTTAATTCTAAACTTGTTCGCAAACAAAAGTTAATCCTTCTAACTTGACTTTTAAAATCAACTAAACACATGTTCTATATCTATATGATATGCTAACTTAATGATTTAAAACCTGGAAACACGAAAAACACCGTAAAACCGGATTTACGCCGTCGTAGTAACACCGCGGGCTGTTTTGGGTTAGTTAATTAAAAACTATGATAAACTTTTATTTAAAAGTTGTTATTCTGAGAAAATGATTTTTATTATGAACATGAAACTATATCCAAAAATTATGGTTAAACTCAAAGTGGAAGTATGTTTTCTAAAATGGTCATCTAGACGTCGTTCTTTCGACTGAAATGACTACCTTTACAAAAACGACTTGTAACTTATTTTTCCGACTAGAAACCTATACTTTTTTTGTTTAGATTCATAAAATAGAGTTCAATATGAAACCATAGCAATTTGATTCACTCAAAACGGATTTAAAATGAAGAAGTTGTGGGTAAAACAAGATTGGATAATTTTTCTCATTTTAGCTACGTGAAAATTGGTAACAAATCTATTCCAACCATAACTTAATCAACTTGTATTATATATTATGTAATCTTGAGATACCATAGACACGTATACAATGTTTCGACCTATCATGTCGACACATCTATATATATTTCGGAACAACCATAGACACTCTATATGTGAATGTTGGAGTTAGCTATACAGGGTTGAGGTTGATTCCAAAATATATATAGTTTGAGTTGTGATCAATACTGAGATACGTATACACTGGGTCGTGGATTGATTCAAGATAATATTTATTGATTTATTTCTATACATCTAACTGTGGACAACTAGTTATAGGTTACTAGAGAGGACAGCTGACTTAATAAACTTAAAACATCAAAATATATTAAAAGTGTTGTAAATATATTTTGAACATACTTTAATATATATGTATATATTGTTATAGGTTCATGAATCAACAGTGGCCAAGTCTTACTTCCCGACGAAGTAAAAATCTGTGAAAGTGAGTTATAGTCCCACTTTTAAAATCTAATATTTTTGGGATGAGAATACATGCAGGTTTTATAAATGATTTACAAAATAGACACAAGTACGTGAAACTACATTCTATGGTTGAATTATCAAAATCGAATATGCCCCTTTTTATTAAGTCTGGTAATCTAAGAATTTGGGAACAGACACCCTAATTGACGCGAATCCTAAAGATAGATCTATTGGGCCTAACAAACCCCATCCAAAGTACCGGATGCTTTAGTACTTCGAAATTTATATCATATCCGAAGGGTGTCCCGGAATGATGGGGATATTCTTATATATGCATCTTGTTATTGTCGGTTACCAGGTGTTCACCATATGAATGATTTTTATCTCTATGTATGGGATGTGTATTGAAATATGAAATCTTGTGGTCTATTGTTACGATTTGATATATATAGGTTAAACCTATAACTCACCAACATTTTTGTTGACGTTTTAAGCATGTTTATTCTCAGGTGATTATTAAGAGCTTCCGCGGTCGCATACTTAAATAAGGACAAGATTTGGAGTCCATGCTTGTATGATATTGTGTAAAAACTGCATTCAAGAAACTTATTTTGTTGTAACATATTTGTATTGTAAACCATTATGTAATGGTCGTGTGTAAACAGGATATTTTAGATTATCATTATTTGATAATCTACGTAAAGCTTTTTAAACCTTTATTGATGAAATAAAGGTTATGGTTTGTTTAAAAATGAATGCAGTCTTTGAAAAACGTCTCATATAGAGGTCAAAACCTCGCAACGAAATCAATTAATATGGAACGTTTTTAATCAATAAGAACGGGACATTTCAGTTGGTATCCGAGCGTTGGTCTTAGAGAACCAGAAAATTTGCATTAGTGTGTCTTATCGAGTTTGTTAGGATGCATTAGTGAGTCTGGACTTCGACCGTGTTTTCTTTAAAAATGATTGCTTAACATTTTTGTTGGAAACTATATATTTTTAACATATGAATATTATGTGATATATTAATCTCTTAACGTGTTTGATATTATGTGATAGATGTCTACCTCTAGAACAAGTCCCATTGACTCACCTAATAATAATGAAGAGTCAAATGTAAATTGGAATGATTTGTGGACTGATTCACAAGTTCCCGAAGAGGAACCGGAAGAAGAGTCGGAACCGGAAGAAGAATCGGAACCGGAAGAAGAATCGGAACCGGATGAAGAAATAGAACCGGTGGGGGAAATAATAAAACGGTTAAGTAAAAGAAAATCCTCAACCAACCGACCAAAGTTAATTATGGTCAATGGTGTTTCCGCCAAGGAAGCAAAATATTGGGAGGATTACCAATTCTCCGATGAATCGGATTTCGACGAGAATTCCGATGATGTTATAGAAATTACCCCAACTGAATTTAAAAAGGCAAAAGAAAATAATAAGGGAAAGGGCATAAAAATAGAGAAATCTAATTCCAACCCCGATGAACTTTATATGTATCGTCAACCCCCGAAGTCCTTAAGTTGTAACAATGACCCGGGAACCTCTAAACCACCAGGTTTTTCTAAACCAATGTGGACAACGACGGCTCGTATTAGGGGAACATCATATATCCCTAGAAACTTGGCAAAACGAACCAAAACCGAAGAAGAAGAAACGAGCGAGTCGGAATAAGATAGTTGTATTCGTGTGGTGTAATATATGGAATATAGTGTTCTTATGCTTTATGATATATGTAAAAATTGCTTGTATTAATAAGTATTTTTTTTTATGAATCTAACTCTTGTCTATTTTACAGTTTAAAAACACAAAATGGATAGACAACCCAATATTTTAAGAGACCTACCCGGAGACATGATTGATGAAATCTTGTCTAGAGTCGGCCAGAATTCTTCGGCACAACTATTTAAGGCGAGATCAGTTTGTAAGACATTCGAAGAACGTTCCAAGAATGTCTTGGTTTATAAGAGACTTTCGTTTGAAAGATGGGGGATATCACATTGGGAAACCCATAAGTTACGATGTGTTTACTTTGACGCATATATTGCGGGGAACCCAAATGCTATTTTACGCAACGGGTTAAGAAATTATTTTGACTCAATATATCCGAATATTGGACTTCGTGATTTAGAAAAAGCGGCTAACATGCAACATAAAGAAACATGTTATGCTTACGGATTAGTAATGTTCGCTTCTCACCAAAGTGAGAACAAGAACATCGGGCTACAACTATTAAACAAAACGTTTCCACAAGTGACGGAGTCGGTAATTGGGGTAAGAAATGAGGTTTTTAGATTATTACGGGACTGTTGGACATTACGTAACCCTCGTCCCTTTGATGACGTTACAACACGCTGTCTTATCAACGGCCATAACGGTTATGTTGCACAAGACCAAGGATGGGAAGTAGTCCTAGTAAAACCAGAATGCATGACTTGTTTCTGGACGTATGAATTACGTGTCTTTATTGCCTTTGCCGAACGACTTGTGTACTAGCTAGAATTGTCTTCACAACTATCTTGTATCAAAGTTATTGTGTGCTATATTTCATGCTTTATGTAAAATAAGCGGTATTGTAAGTTTGTAAAATATTGTATAAAAGTTTGAACGCGAAATATTATTACAATCAGTTTTTCATATAGAATTGTAGTAGTTGAATTGTATATTAGCTACTAAGTATGAACTTAACGGGTAGGTACTACCCGAATTTAAACTTATAAAATGCTAATATGAAGAAAAAGCTTTTATAAATGAGTTCATATTATGCTACGAAATACTATTAACTACTCTTAATATTCTGTATGATTAACTTGTTCCATTTAACTATTTTGAAGGAAATGGCACCGACTACTCGACACACCGTGAATATGAATGAAGAGGAATTCCGTACTTTTCTAGCTTCAAACATAGCCGCAGTACAGGCTGCGCTACATACCAACAATAACCTTGGATCTAGCAGTACAGGAAATCGTGTAGGATGCACCTACAAAGAATTCACTGCCTGCAAACCTTTGGAATTTGATGGAACCGAAGGACCGATAGGATTGAAACGGTGGACCGAGAAGGTTGAATCGGTGTTTGCCATAAGTAAGTGTACTGAAGAGGACAAAGTGAAGTACGCTACGCATACCTTCACAGGTTCTGCGTTAACATGGTGGAATACCTATCTAGAGCAAGTGGGACAAGATGATGCGTACGCACTACCGTGGTCAGCATTCAAGCACTTGATGAACGAGAAGTACCGTCCCAGAACCGAGGTCAATAAGCTCAAGACAGAACTTAGAGGGTTACGAACCCAAGGATTTGATATTACCACGTACGAAAGACGATTCACAGAATTGTGCCTATTGTGTCCGGGAGCATTCGAAGATGAGGAAGAGAAGATCGACGCGTTTGTGAAAGGATTACCGGAAAGAATCCAAGAAGATATAAGTTCACACGAGCCCGCCTCCATACAACAGGCATGTAGAATGGCTCACAAACTAGTGAACCAGATTGAAGAAAGAATTAAAGAACAGACTGCTGAAGAGGCCAATGTGAAGCAAGTCAAAAGAAAGTGGGAGGAAAACGGTGATAAGAATCACCAATACAACAACAACAGCAATTACAACAATAATCGCAACAATTATCCCAACAATCGCAACATAAATCGCAACTACAACAAACGGCCCAACAACAACAACAACAACAACAACAGCAACTACAACAATCATCCCAACAACAATAATAACCGCAACAACAACAACAATCAGAAGCAACTATGCCAAAGGTGTGAAAAGAATCACTCAGGGTTCTGCACCAAATTTTGCAACAAGTGTAAAAGAAATGGTCATAGCGCGGCGAAGTGTGAGGTCTACGGACCAGGGGTTAATAGAACGAAAGGAACAAATGGTGTCGGAATGAGTAATGGCGGAGCAAGTAGTGTCGGAGCAAGTTATGCCAATGTAGTTTGTTATAAATGTGGAAAACCAGGCCACATTATTAGAAATTGCCCGAACCAGGAGAACACGAATGGACAAGGCCGTGGAAGAGTTTTCAATATTAATGCGGTAGAGGCACAGGAAGACCCGGAGCTTGTTACGGGTACGTTTCTTATTGACAATAAATCTGCTTACGTTTTATTTGATTCGGGTGCGGATAGAAGCTATATGAGTAGAGATTTTTGTGCTAAATTAAGTTGTCCATTGACGCCTTTGGATAGTAAATTTTTACTCGAATTAGCAAATGGTAAATTAATTTCAGCAGATAATATATGTCGGAATCGAGAAATTAAACTGGTTAGCGAAACATTTAAGATTGATTTGATACCAGTAGAGTTAGGGAGTTTTGATGTGATAATCGGTATGGACTGGTTGAAAGAAGTGAAAGCGGAGATCGTTTGTTACAAAAATGCAATTCGCATTATACGAGAAAAAGGAAAACCCTTAATGGTGTACGGAGAAAAGGGCAACACGAAGCTACATCTTATTAGTAATTTGAAGGCACAAAAACTAATAAGAAAAGGTTGCTATGCTGTTCTAGCACACGTCGAGAAAGTACAAACTGAAGAAAAGAGCATCAATGATGTTCCCATTGCAAAAGAATTTCCCGATGTATTTCCGAAAGAATTACCGGGATTACCCCCACATCGATCCGTTGAATTTCAAATAGATCTTGTACCAGGAGCTGCACCAATAGCTCGTGCTCCTTACAGACTCGCACCCAGTGAGATGAAAGAACTGCAAAGCCAATTACAAGAACTTTTAGAGCGTGGTTTCATTCGACCAAGCACATCACCGTGGGGAGCTCCTGTTTTGTTTGTCAAGAAGAAAGATGGTACATTCAGGTTGTGTATCGACTACCGAGAGTTGAACAAACTTACCATCAAGAACCGCTACCCACTACCGAGAATCGACGACTTATTTGATCAACTACAAGGCTCGTCTGTTTATTCAAAGATTGACTTACGTTCCGGGTATCATCAAATGCGGGTGAAAGAAGATGATATTCCAAAGACTGCTTTCAGAACACGTTACGGTCATTACGAGTTTATGGTCATGCCGTTTGGTTTAACTAATGCACCAGCTGTGTTCATGGACCTTATGAACCGAGTGTGTGGACCATACCTTGACAAGTTTGTCATTGTTTTCATTGATGACATACTTATTTACTCAAAGAATGACCAAGAACACGGTGAACATTTGAGAAAGGTGTTAGAAGTATTGAGGAAGGAAGAATTGTACGCTAAGCTTTCAAAGTGTGCATTTTGGTTGGAAGAAGTTCAATTCCTCGGTCACATAGTGAACAAAGAAGGTATTAAGGTGGATCCGGCAAAGATAGAAACTGTTGAAAAGTGGGAAACCCCGAAAACTCCGAAACACATACGCCAGTTTTTAGGACTAGCTGGTTACTACAGAAGGTTCATCCAAGACTTTTCCAGAATAGCAAAACCCTTGACTGCATTGACGCATAAAGGGAAGAAATTTGAATGGAATGATGAACAAGAGAAAGCGTTTCAGTTATTGAAAAAAAAGCTAACTACGGCACCTATATTGTCATTGCCTGAAGGGAATGATGATTTTGTGATTTATTGTTATGCATCAAAGCAAGGTCTCGGTTGTGTATTAATGCAACGAACGAAGGTGATTGCTTATGCGTCTAGACAATTGAAGATTCACGAACAAAATTATACGACGCATGATTTGGAATTAGGCGCGGTTGTTTTTGCATTAAAGACTTGGAGGCACTACTTATATGGGGTCAAAAGTATTATATATACCGACCACAAAAGTCTTCAACACATATTTAATCAGAAACAACTGAATATGAGGCAGCGTAGGTGGATTGAATTATTGAATGATTACGACTTTGAGATTCGTTACCACCCGGGGAAGGCAAATGTGGTAGCCGATGCCTTGAGCAGGAAGGACAGAGAACCCATTCGAGTAAAATCTATTAATATAATGATTCATAATAACATTACTACACAAATAAAGGAGGCGCAACAAGGAGTTTTAAAAGAGGGAAATTTAAAGGATGAAATACCCAAAGGATCGGAGAAGCATCTTAATATTCGGGAAGACGGAACCCGGTATAGGGCTGAAAGGATTTGGGTACCAAAATTTGGAGATATGAGAGAAATGGTACTTAGAGAAGCTCATAAAACCAGATACTCAATACATCCTGGAACGGGGAAGATGTACAAGGATCTCAAGAAACATTTTTGGTGGCTGGGTATGAAAGCCGATGTTGCTAAATACGTAGGAGAATGTTTGACGTGTTCTAAGGTCAAAGCTGAGCATCAGAAACCATCAGGTCTACTTCAACAACCCGAAATCCCGGAATGGAAATGGGAAAACATTACCATGGATTTCATCACTAAATTGCCAAGGACTGCAAGTGGTTTTGATACTATTTGGGTAATAGTTGATCGTCTCACCAAATCAGCACACTTCCTACCAATAAGAGAAGATGACAAGATGGAGAAGTTAGCACGACTGTATTTGAAGGAAGTCGTCTCCAGACATGGAATACCAATCTCTATTATCTCTGATAGGGATGGCAGATTTATTTCAAGATTCTGGCAGACATTACAGCAAGCATTAGGAACTCGTCTAGACATGAGTACTGCCTATCATCCACAAACTGATGGGCAGAGCGAAAGGACGATACAAACGCTTGAAGACATGCTACGAGCATGTGTTATTGATTTCGGAAACAGTTGGGATCGACATCTACCGTTAGCAGAATTTTCCTACAACAACAGCTACCATTCAAGCATTGAGATGGCGCCGTTTGAAGCACTTTAGGGTAGAAAGTGCAGGTCTCCGATTTGTTGGAGTGAGGTGGGGGATAGACAGATTACGGGTCCGGAGATTATACAAGAAACTACCGAGAAGATCATCCAAATTCAACAACGGTTGAAAACCGCCCAAAGTCGACAAAAGAGCTACGCTGACATTAAAAGAAAAGATATAGAATTTGAAATTGGAGAGATGGTCATGCTTAAAGTTTCACCTTGGAAAGGCGTTGTTCGATTTGGTAAACGAGGGAAATTAAATCCAAGGTATATTGGACCATTCAAGATTATTGATCGTGTCGGACCAGTAGCTTACCGACTTGAGTTACCTCAACAACTCGCGGCTGTACATAACACTTTCCACGTCTCGAATTTGAAGAAATGTTTTTCTAAAGAAGATCTCACTATTCCGTTAGATGAAATCCAAATCAACGAAAAACTCCAATTCATCGAAGAACCCGTTGAAATAATGGATCGTGAGGTTAAAAGACTTAAGCAAAACAAGATACCAATTGTTAAGGTTCGATGGAATGCTCGTAGAGGACCCGAGTTCACCTGGGAGCGTGAAGATCAGATGAAGAAGAAATACCCGCATCTATTTCCAGAAGATTCGTCAACACCTTCAACAGCTTAAAATTTCGGGACGAAATTTATTTAACGGGTAGGTACTGTAGTGACCCGAACTTTTCCATGTTTATATATATTAATTGAGATTGATGTTTACATGATTAAATGTTTCCAACATGTTAAGCAATCAAACTTGTTAAGACTTGATTAATTGAAATAGGTTTCATATAGACAATTGACCACCCAAGTTGACCGGTGATTCACGAACGTTAAAACTTGTAAAAAAACTATATGATGACATATATATGGTTATATATATAGTTAACATGATATTATGATAAGTAAACATATCATTAATTATATTAACAATGAACTACATATGTAAAAACAAGACTACTAACTTAATGATTTTGAAACGAGACATATATGTAACGTTTATCGTTGTAACGACATTTAATGTATATATATCATATTAAGAGATATTCGTACATCATAATATCATGATAATATAATAATTTAAAATCTCTTTTGATATTATAAACATTGGGTTAACAACATTTAACAAGATCGTTAACCTAAAGGTTTCAAAACAACACTTACATGTAACGACTAACGATGACTTAACGACTCAGTTAAAATGTATATACATGTAGTGTTTTAATATGTATTTATACACTTTTGAAAGACTTCAATACACTTATCAAAATACTTCTACTTAACAAAAATGCTTACAATTACATTCTCGTTCAGTTTCATCAACAATTCTACTCGTATGCACCCGTATTCGTACTCGTACAATACACAGCTTTTAGATGTATGTACTATTGGTATATACACTCCAATGATCAGCTCTTAGCAGCCCATGTGAGTCACCTAACACATGTGGGAACCATCATTTGGCAACTAGCATGAAATATCTCATAAGATTACAAAAATATGAGTAATCATTCATGACTTATTTACATGAAAACAAAATTACATATCCTTTATATCTAATCCATACACCAACGACCAAAAACACCTACAAACACTTTCATTCTTCAATTTTCTTCATCTAATTGAACTCTCTCAAGTTCTATCTTCAAGTTCTAAGTGTTCTTCATAAATTCCAAAAGTTCTAGTTTCATAAAATCAAGAATACTTTCAAGTTTGCTAGCTCACTTCCAATCTTGTAAGGTGATCATCCAACCTCAAGAAATCTTTGTTTCTTACAGTAGGTTATCATTCTAATACAAGGTAATAATCATATTCAAACTTTGGTTCAATTTCTATAACTATAACAATCTTATTTCAAGTGATGATCTTACTTGAACTTGTTTTCGTGTCATGATTTTGCTTCAAGAACTTTGAGCCATCCAAGGATCCATTGAAGCTAGATCCATTTTTCTCTTTTCCAGTAGGTTCATCCAAGGAACTTAAGGTAGTAATGATGTTCATAACATCATTCGATTCATACATATAAAGCTATCTTATTCGAAGGTTTAAACTTGTAATCACTAGAACATAGTTTAGTTAATTCTAAACTTGTTCGCAAACAAAAGTTAATCCTTCTAACTTGACTTTTAAAATCAACTAAACACATGTTCTATATCTATATGATATGCTAACTTAATGATTTAAAACCTGGAAACACGAAAAACACCGTAAAACCGGATTTACGCCGTCGTAGTAACACCGCGGGCTGTTTTGGGTTAGTTAATTAAAAACTATGATAAACTTTTATTTAAAAGTTGTTATTCTGAGAAAATGATTTTTATTATGAACATGAAACTATATCCAAAAATTATGGTTAAACTCAAAGTGGAAGTATGTTTTCTAAAATGGTCATCTAGACGTCGTTCTTTCGACTGAAATGACTACCTTTACAAAAACGACTTGTAACTTATTTTTCCGACTAGAAACCTATACTTTTTTTGTTTAGATTCATAAAATAGAGTTCAATATGAAACCATAGCAATTTGATTCACTCAAAACGGATTTAAAATGAAGAAGTTATGGGTAAAACAAGATTGGATAATTTTTCTCATTTTAGCTACGTGAAAATTGGTAACAAATCTATTCCAACCATAACTTAATCAACTTGTATTATATATTATGTAATCTTGAGATACCATAGACACGTATACAATGTTTCGACCTATCATGTCGACACATCTATATATATTTCGGAACAACCATAGACACTCTATATGTGAATGTTGGAGTTAGCTATACAGGGTTGAGGTTGATTCCAAAATATATATAGTTTGAGTTGTGATCAATACTGAGATACGTATACACTGGGTCGTGGATTGATTCAAGATAATATTTATTGATTTATTTCTGTACATCTAACTGTGGACAACTAGTTATAGGTTACTAGAGAGGACAGCTGACTTAATAAACTTAAAACATCAAAATATATTAAAAGTGTTGTAAATATATTTTGAACATACTTTAATATATATGTATATATTGTTATAGGTTCATGAATCAACAGTGGCCAAGTCTTACTTCCCGACGAAGTAAAAATCTGTGAAAGTGAGTTATAGTCCCACTTTTAAAATCTAATATTTTTGGGATGAGAATACATGCAGGTTTTATAAATGATTTACAAAATAGACACAAGTACGTGAAACTACATTCTATGGTTGAATTATCAAAATCGAATATGCCCCTTTTTATTAAGTCTGGTAATCTAAGAATTTGGGAACAGACACCCTAATTGACGCGAATCCTAAAGATAGATCTATTGGGCCTAACAAACCCCATCCAAAGTACCGGATGCTTTAGTACTTCGAAATTTATATCATATCCGAAGGGTGTCCCGGAATGATGGGGATATTCTTATATATGCATCTTGTTATTGTCGGTTACCAGGTGTTCACCATATGAATGATTTTTATCTCTATGTATGGGATGTGTATTGAAATATGAAATCTTGTGGTCTATTGTTACGATTTGATATATATAGGTTAAACCTATAACTCACCAACATTTTTGTTGACGTTTTAAGCATGTTTATTCTCAGGTGATTATTAAGAGCTTCCGCGGTCGCATACTTAAATAAGGACAAGATTTGGAGTCCATGCTTGTATGATATTGTGTAAAAACTGCATTCAAGAAACTTATTTTGTTGTAACATATTTGTATTGTAAACCATTATGTAATGGTCGTGTGTAAACAGGATATTTTAGATTATCATTATTTGATAATCTACGTAAAGCTTTTTAAACCTTTATTGATGAAATAAAGGTTATGGTTTGTTTAAAAATGAATGCAGTCTTTGAAAAACGTCTCATATAGAGGTCAAAACCTCGCAACGAAATCAATTAATATGGAACGTTTTTAATCAATAAGAACGGGACATTTCATAAAGCATATGGTGACAGTGACTGGGGCAACTGCCCCATATCTAGAAGATCTATCACAGGTTACTGCATCTTTCTTTGGTCATGCATCATCTCCTTGCAATCCAAGAAACAATCTGCTATCTCTAGATCATCCACAGAAGTTGAATACAGGGCAATGGTTGACTGTACATGTGAAATAACTTGGTTACAAAGTCTTTTGAATGATCTTCAGGTACCACCCACAAAGCAAGTTCCAGTATATTGTGAGTTTGTGATAACTCATCTACAATTGCTCTGGCTTCTAACCCTGCACAACATGCTAGAACCAAACATATTGAAAAAGACTGTCATTTTGTGAGAGACAAAATCAAAGAAGGCAAAATCCTCCTGCAGTTCACATCATCTTCTTCCCAGGTTGCAGAAGTTCTAACCAAAGCTCTAAACAAGTGATGTGTCAAACGTGTGTGCAGTAGTGCTTAACTTATCTTTCAACTTTAAAATTTATAAAACCTTTATTATTACACTTTAACACCCTAACGAGCAACAAAACCCGATCAGATGTAGTATTTTAGGTTATCGTCTCAAGAGAGCGTAGATGCGGATAAGAGTTATTTTATTTAAATAATATAATTCTTATTAAAGAATTAAAGATATATTTTTTTTAGTCTTTTATAAGATAGATTCTTATCTCTTAAGAAAGAGACGCTTTAAAAACAAACAAAGCAATAAAATAAAATAAGGAATTGAAGATTCAAAATAAACATATAAAAATAAAGCAATTACATGAACGAATAACTCATACGAGAATCATATTAGGCAAGTTTTATAACTTATATTAACACAAAGCAGAATAATAATCATAGACCAACCACTATCCCTAAGCAGGTTAAGCTAAGTGTTGCATATCATTCAACAAGTAGGACTTAAAGCATATGCTAGATATGTGATGTACATAACTAACATCTTAATTCTTCATATTCAATTCAATTACATGATACATATCAGTCTTGTGATGAGGATCAACATGCAAATAGACTGATAAATTATATAAGCTATTAAACGCCAAGTAGATCAACTCAAGTTACTACCTGAAAGTCAATTACTACTAAGTTCTCATGCAATCATTAATTAAACAAATCCAAGCGAAGGTTCTTCGATTAAGCCTAACAATATCAAACTCTATTATATAAGCGTAATTCCAATTAAACAAGTTTATCACTATTAAGCTTTTTAACCTAGTTGCATGCAATTCAATTTGACAAGTTTGATGGACTAGATCTAAACAAGTAGCATGAATAGAATAATAGATCTTCGGATTAAGTACTAATCGATCCTATAATTATGTTATTTAATCATTAAGCATGACAAACAAGTATATTTAAGCAAAACAGATTCACAACAGTTCAAATATTATTACAGAAACTCGACCATACAGATCTGGAAAAGAATCAGAAACTGTACGGATAAAGTACATGAAGCCGACGGCTTTGTTCCAGTCAAGCCGGTGGCTTTGTTCCAGTCAAGCCGGCGGCTTGGACTGGTGAAGTCGACGGCTTCATCTAATTCCCAGATGAAGTTTAGTTTTCGTCCACGTAACCATTATGAACGTTTAGCTCATAGCAGACGAACAGAAACAAGTAAAATAAATAAAACTGGATGAACAATAAAGTAAAGATAGAATCATACCTTAAAAAGGTAGATGTACATAACTTTTGATAAAATCATTAGAATTACCTTTTTTCCTATTTTACCCATTTTATTATTTTTTAGGATTAAAATGTCTTAAAAATGCCAAGATAACTCCTCAAAATGTTATCAGCTGTATAATTTATGAGTTATCAACAAGTCTCCACATTACAGTTGCATTACCAAGTTTGGCATCTGTGACCCTTTCACACTGCCAACTTGTGGTGGGGATAAAGAGATACATTCCACATAAACTTTAAAATCTACACAATGGGAAAGGTTACATAAAAGGCTTATTCACTGCAACAATATTTAAGTTATTTACTGTGTTATTAGGTGGTTAGAATTGGTTAATATTATTGTTAGAATAATTTTGTTGACTTTAGAAAGTCAACTCTTCATGTATCAGTATATAAGACTTTTCCCTCGTTCATTTGTATTGTAAGTTTTCAGTATTATCAATGAAATAGTTATGAAGTTCATCTTCTCAATTTTGTCTTTACATATGTTGTAGACTTCTAGGGATAAAGGTTAGCAAACACGGGTACATGTAAGCTAAACAATATAAATGGTATACATATCGTTAAAGTGTGGTCTTAGACAGAGCGATCCATTATCTCCATACTTGTTTATATTCATTATTATAGGGTTACATTTAGCTATTAGTACAGCTGTTCGTTCTCGGATTATAAATGGCACTGCCCTTGGTTCATGTAATTTGTCTCATTTCCTATTTGCGAATGATGTCGCAATTGTCTCAGAGTGGCATGAGAACGATCTTGGTAACATTATTATTTTGTTGGAGCAGCTTTATCAAGAATTGAGACTCAAGATCAATATGTCTAAGTCCAATTTATATGGGGTGGGTGTTGATTAGGAGCTCGTCAAATCAATGGTTTCAGTGAATGGTTGCATTGCCGGTTTTCTACCTTTCAAATTCCTAGGTTATATTGTGGATGCAAACATAAAAATAGTCACCAGTTGAACACCATTGATGAATAAGTTCATATCCAGACTCCCAATATGAAAAGTGAGTCTTATATCGGTTGGTGGTCGTTGTACTCTCATAAAATCCATGTTATGTAGCCTTCGGATTTATTTCTAGTCTATGTATCGAGCACCAAAATCTGTGATCACTAGATTAGAGAAAATTCGGGCAGCGTTCTTTTAGGGGGATACCACTTTGAAAAAGAAGATGCATTGGAATAAATGGGACTCTATATTGGCTACAAAACAAAATGGAGGTCTAGGGATTGGCAGTTTAAATTATTTCAACCTTACTCTTCTTCTATAATGGTATTGCGTTCAATGAATTCTCCTGAGTCTATATAGATTCGAGTTATACATTTCATTCATGGAGCTAAACTTGGTTTCGATGAGAGTAGATGTGCTACTTCTGGCGTATGGAACAAAATTGTTGAAAGTGTGAATTCTATTTTCTCAAGTGGCCTAATACCAGAAGGTGCATTGAGAAGATGCATTGTATGGATGTTCACTTCTTTTTGGCATGATGAATGGCTTGGGAATTACACTTTGGCATCTCGGTACGACAGATTATCTCGGTTAGATCGTGAGTCATATTGTCGTGTAAGTGACTTCATCAATGAAGCTGGAATATTTTGGAACTGGTAACGCACTCCAGCAACAACGGGCCTTCTTGATTCCTTGCTCGTGGACC
Source organism: Rutidosis leptorrhynchoides (assembly GCF_046630445.1). Taxonomy (NCBI): domain Eukaryota; kingdom Viridiplantae; phylum Streptophyta; class Magnoliopsida; order Asterales; family Asteraceae; genus Rutidosis; species Rutidosis leptorrhynchoides. Next base: position 345,933,175 of record NC_092341.1, read on the forward strand.
TACAATTTGTTTCTTTTTCTGATCGGTCGGATAAGTGGTCGTGGGATATTGAAAACGATGGTGTTTTTCGGCCAAAGGTAAGGGAATTTATCAGGATGACTCTATCCTAACCTTTTCTTTGTTTTGCACCATGTGTATGAGGCATCTTCCAGGGAAGGTAAATATCTTCACTTAGAGTCTTCTGCAAGATCGAATTCCTACTCGACTGAATCTTGCTGTTCCAGAGCTTGACATAGACACTATTATATGCCCAGTATGTAGTGTCAGGGTGGAAAGCCGGGATCATTTATTCATATCTTGTACAGACAATCAAGCTATTTGGAATGCTATAAGTAGATGGGTTGGTGACTTGTGACCTACTTTCTCGTCGGTTGATGAGATATTTATGTGGTTAGATGCTTTCACAAGCTCAACCATGCAAGCAATTAGAATTTTGAGTATTCTCACCTCTCTTCTTTGGCGGATTTGGTGGCTACGTAACGACATTGTCTTAGGCAATAATAGTATCAAGAAACAAGATTTGTACGATAACATTTGTATTTCTGCATTTTCTTTGTTACAAGCTAGGAGTAAAGTTGCACCTAGTTGGTCAACTTGGTTATTAAATCCTATGTAATGTTTTCTTTTTTTGGTAGCTCCTTGCTAGTCTCTTAATAACAATTTTAGTTGTTCGGAAAAAAGTGGTAATTAATAATGTACACTTGCCACCTAGTAAATACCGTCTCCATTTAGCTACAACAGCTGTAATAGCATATAATTCTCTAATATAAGTAGATGATCTCTGCATTCTTAAACTCATTTTTCTGCTGAAGTATGTTATTGGATGCCTATCCTATAACAACACTGCACCTATAGTTATGCCACTAGCATCAATTTCAACTTGAAAAGGTTGTTTGAAATCTGGGAAGGCTAACACTTAAGCGGTAACCATTTTGTTTTTCAATGTTTGAAATGCTATGTCAGCCTCTTCTCCCCACATAAAAACATCTTTTTGTTTAAATAATTTAGTCATTGGTGAAGGCGTGAGGCTACAGTTGCATACCCTTTAATGAAAATCCTATAATACCCAGTAAGACCTAAAAATCCCTTCAATTGTTTAAAACTTTTAGGTGCAAGCCAATCTAACATAACTTTGATTTTAGTTGGGTCAGAAGCTACCCCCTTGATTATTGATAATATGACCCAAATAATCAAATTTGATTCACAACATAACTGAACTTACTTGCTTTAACAAAGAATTGATTTTTCCTTAAAATCTCAAATACCAACTTCAAATGTTCCACACGTTCAACAAAAGAACTACCATAGAACAATATATCATCAAAGAATACAATGACACATTTTCTTAGCAACCCAATAAAAATGGTATTCATAGTAACTTGAAATGTTGAAGGAGCATTAGTTAAACCAAAAGGCATTGCCTTAAATTTATAATGTCCCGAGTGTGTCCTAAAAGTTGTTTTGTGGATATCTTCTTGCATTCGTTTTTGATGATAACCCGCTTTGAGATCCAACTTAGTAAACAAACTAGCACCAAAAAACTCATCAATAAGTTCATCTACGGTAGGAATAGGAAACCTATCTCTTAATGTTACTGCATTAAGTGCCATGTAATCAATGCAAAACCTCCAAGAGCGATCTTTATTCTTCACCAACAAAACTTGAGAGCTAAAACTACTAGTAATGGCTTGAATCACTCATGATTGTAAAATTTGATCCACTTGTTTTTCTCTCTCATCATTTTGAAAATGTGGATACCTGTAGGGTTTTACATTCACTGGTTTTGAATTAGGTACTAAATTGATTCTATGATTCGAGAACCTCTTACGTGGTAATTCTTTTGGTTCTGCAAATACATCATAATAGTACGAAAATACACTTGAAATCTCAGGTGATAATCCTTCTGGTAAAAACAGAGGTTCCTTGATTACATTTGTTTCCATACTATGGTTGTTCAACTCTACTCCTTGATGTTGTTCTTGTATCCACAACATGTAACAACTAGCAACTGAATTTATTTTGACTATTCTCTTCATTTGTTTACTTGAAACCACTTCTACTCTTGTGTTAAGCACTCCTTGCAAAGTCACCTCCCTACCCTTATCAATAAAACTCATAGTTTTAGTTTTATAATTGGTAGCCACATCTCCTAATTCTTCCATCAAAGTCAACCCTAAAATTGCATCTGCTCCAATGTAAGTTGATATCGCTCCAGTTATATATGTTTTATTTCGCGATATCTACCTCACTTTACTCGGTTTATGACTATCTTGGAGCCTATTTTGTATGTTATTGAGCTAAATGATAAATTAAGGGCTAAGGAGTTGATTTGGTGTAAAATTGACCAAATCTTGGGCAAAATTGGCTAAGGAAATAGAAAGTGCAGAATCAGCATCAAAAGTGCCGCTCCTCATTCAAGAGCGCTGCACCTGTGAGCCAAAAGCGCCGCACCAACTGAAAAAGCGACGTTCTCATGCACATTTCAGCTCCATTTTCCTCCAGTGAGCAAAAGCGCCAATCCTACAGTGAAAAGTGTAACATCCCGCCTTTTTCCTTTTACTTTCCGTTTATTTATTTAAAGTCTGTTATATAATTATAACATCTTCCGTTAATACGCATTTTAAAATATTCCGTTTAGGTAATCCGTTTGGTTAATACACGCACCCGCTTCAAACTTGAGGGACCAATGTTGTCATTTGACCAAACTCATGACTAGGTCAAAGAGTCAACATCCATCTCCTCCATTAATTATCCATTTCCTTTTTCCTTTTCTTAATACTTTCATCTTTTCTCTCAAAACTTCAAATCAAAGATTCATCATCCATTTTCAATCTAGCAATCAAACATAAAAAGAAATTACATATTTGGAATCCTTGCATCTTCCTCTTCAAATCTATACCGATTTCATCAAGTTTGAGTAACTTTCTAAAATCACTAGATTCTTTGTTCTTGATGTTTTTAACTTATAAAAGTGTTAATTAGTGTCTATGACTCAAGTCTAACATGAATATATGATTTGTATGCTTGTTATGTAACTAGCTTAAACTTGAAATGGGTGTGTTTGATCTTGAGATTTGGTTGCTTAAATTTTGTTAGATGTTAAAAGTACATGTATTAAATATGTTACTAGCATCACTAGCTTCAATTTGATGTGCAGGTTGATTAAGAACACTTCATTAAAATGATTATTGATTTTGTGATTTTGGGTTAGGGTTTGATAGAACTAAAATGGAATTTAAATGCATTGAATGCTTTGAAAGGTTAATTGTAAGTGTTTATTAGCATTGTATGCATGATTACCTACAAAACGGCATATTATATGTGTGCATTTAATTCCCGAATCATCAAAGTGCATTTATGAACTTGAAAGAATTTATGGTGGGCATTTAATGAGCTTTCAACTTGGATTTGATTATTGTAAATGATGATTTTGGTTGATGAAATATATTTAGTTGTGTTCCTCGTTAAATTACCTTTCCAACGGTGTATGGCATGCATTTTGAATGTTTTTGGTTCATGAGTTATGTTTGTTTGATGTTTGGTTCGAGACTTAACAAAATTTCAGCAAACAGCACCTTTTAAGTAGTAATGCACGCCGCACATTATTTCGCGCGCCGCGCAAATGTGAAGACCTAGATGCTTACCCCCTTTAGACAATTCCTGACCTGATTCCATGCTTTAGCGCGCGTCGCGCACTTCCCTAGACTGAAATTCTGTAGTGACCCGAACAATTCCATATTTATATATATTAAATGAAATTGATATTTACATGATTAAATGTTTCTAACATGTTAAGCAATTAAACTTGTTAAAACTTGATTATTTGAAATGAGTGTCATGTAGACAATTGATCACCCAAGTTGACCGGCGATTCACGAACGTTAAAACTTGTAAAAACTATATGATATATATATATATATATATATATATATATATATATATATATATATATATATATATATATATATATATATATATATATATATATATAACATGATATTATGATAAGTAAGTATATCACTAGGTATATTTTAACAATGAGTTATATATATAAAAATGAGACTACTAAGTTAAGAAACTCAAAATGATATATATAACGATTATCGTTATAACAACGTCTTACTAAATACATATGTATCATATTAAGATATTGTTACACTATATTTAACATGATAAAATGATAATTATATATATACTTTGAGTTGTGATCTAGCCTGAGACTTGTATACACTGGGTCGTGGATTGATTCGAGATAATATATATATTGATTTATTTCAGTACATCTAACTGTGGACAACTAGTTGTAGGTTACTAACGAGGACTGCTAACTTAACAAACTTAAATCATAAAAACGTAATAAAAAATGTTGTGAATATATTTAAATCATACTTTGAAATATATATACATATTTGTTATAGGTTTGTGAATCGACCAGTGGCCAAGTCTTATTTCCAACGAAGAAAAAATCTGTGAAAGTGAGTTATAGTCCCACTTTTACAATCTAATATTTTTTTTGGGATGAGAATACATGCAGCTTATTAAATGTTTTACAAAATAGACACAAGTACGCAAAACTACATTCTATGGTTGGATTATTAAACCGAATATCGCCCTTCAAGTCTGGTAACCTAAGAATTAGGGAAATGGCCCCTAATTGACGCGAATCCTAAAGATAGATCTATTGGGCTTAACAACCCCCATTCAGGTTATGGATGGCTTTAGTACTTCGAGATTATTATACAGACGAGAGGTTCTGTTTGGAGATATTCTATGCATTAAGTTAATGTCGGTTACCAGGTGTTCAACATATGAATGATTTTTATCTCTATGCAGTTTGCGAAATGCCTTATATGAGATGTGTTATAAAAATGAAATCTTGTGGTCTATTATTATGATTTGATAATATATAGGTTAAACCTATAAGTCACCAACATTTTTGTTGACGTTTTAAGCATATTTATTCTCAGGTGATTATTAAGAGCTTCCGCTATTGCATACTAAAATAAGGACAAGATTTGGAGTCCATGCTTGTATGATATTGTGTAAAAACTGCATTCAAGAAACTTATTTTTGATGTAATATATTCTTATTGTAAACCATTATGTAATGGTCATGTGTAAACGGTATATTTTAGATTATCATTATTTGATAATCTACGTAATGATTTTAAACCTTTATCGATAAAATAAAGGTTATGGTTGTTTTAAAAATGAATGCAGTCTTTGAAAAACGTCTCATATAGAGGTCAAAACCTCGCGACAAAATTAATTAATATGGAACGTTTATAATCAATATGAACGGGACATTTCAGTTGGTATCCGAGCGTTGGTCTTAGAGAACCAGAAAATTTGCATTAGTGTGTCTTATCGATTTTGTTAGGATGCATTAGTGAATCTGGACTTCGACCGTGTTTTCTTTAAAAATGATTGCTTAATATTTTTTTTGTTGAAAACTACAAATTGTAACATGTAAATATTATGTGATATATTAATATTTTAACATGTTTGATATTGTGTGATAGATGTCTACCTCTAGTATAAATCCCATCGACTCACCTAATAATAATGAAGAGTCAAATATATATTAGGAAGATTCACAAATTCCCGAAGAGGAACCGGAAGAAGGGGAATCGGAAGAAGAGGAACCGGAAAAAGAGGAACCGGAAGAAGAAGAGGTTCCGGAGGAGGAAATATTAGGAACCACATAAAAACATATAAGTAAAAGAAAACCCTCAACGAATGGACCAAAATTAATAATGGTCAATGGTGTTTCCACCGAGGAAGCAAAATATTGGGAAGATTACCAATTTTTCGATGAATCGGATCCCGATGTGGATTTCGATAATATTATAGAAATTACCTCGACCCAATTTGAAAAAGCAAAAGAAAATAATAAGAGAAAGGGCATCAAAATAGAGAAACCTGATTCCAACCCTGATGAACTTTATATGTATCGTCAACACCCGTATTTTTTAAGTTGTAACAATAACCCGAGAACCTCTAAGCCACCAGGTTTTTCTAAACCATTTGTGAAAACAACGGCTGGCATTAGAGGAACATCATATATCCCTAGAAAATTAGCAAAACGAAACAGGTCTGAAGAGGAAGAAACTAGTGAGTCGGAATAAAGAGTTGTAATCATGAGGTGTAAAATATGTAAAATAAGTGTGCTTGTACTTTTCTTGTTGTATGTGAAAATTGCTTGTATTATTTGATAATTATCTTTTACGAATCTAATTCTCGTCTTTTTTACAGTATAAAAACACAATGGACGTTAAGGATAGATAACCAAAAATTTTAGAAGACCTACCCGGGGACATGATTGATGAAATCTTGTCTAAAGTCGGTCAGAATTTGTCGGCACAATTATTTATGGCAAAATTAGTTTGTAGAACATTTGAAGAACATTCCAGGCATGCCTTAGTTTATAAAAGGCTTTCATTTGAAAAATGGGGTATATCACATTGGGGACACCGTAAGTTACGCCTTGTTTTTTTTAAAGCGTTAAAGGCGGGGAACTCAAATGCAATTTTACGCTACGGGTTAAAAACCTATTTTGACTCAACATATCCCAACGTAGGACTTCGTGAGTTAGAAAGAGCTTCTAACATGCAACATAAAGAAGCATGTTATGCTTACGGGTTAATGATTTTCGCTTCTCATCAAAGTGAGAAAAAGAACATCGGATTACAACTTTTAAATAAAACCTTCCCACAAGTGACGGATTCAGTAGTTGGGGTGAGAAACAAGGTTTTTAGATTATTACGGAGCTGTTAGGAATTACAAAACCCTCGTCCCTTTGACGACGTTACAACATGCTGTCTTGTCAACGGCCACAACGGTTATGTTCCACAAGACCAAGGATGGGAAGTAGTCTTAGTAAAACCAGAATGCATGACTTGTTTCTGGACTTATGAATTACGTGTTTTTATTGCCTTTGCTGAACGACTTGCGTATTAACTAGGATTGTTGTCACAACTGTTTTGTATCAAAGTTATTGTGTGCTATATTTCTTGCTATATGTATTATAGCGGTATTGTATATTTGTAAAATATTGTATAAAAGTTTGAACGCGAAATATTATTATAATCAGTTTTTCATATAGAATTGTAGTTGAATGGTATATTAGCTACTAAGTATGAACTTAACGGGTAGGTACTACCCGAATTAAAACTATAAAACGCTAATATGAAGAAAAAGCTTTTATAAATGAGTTCATATTATGCTGCGAAATACTTTCGATGGAACCGGAGGACCGGCTATGCTCACCCGATGGTTTGAGCAAACGGAAGCCGTCTTTAGCATAAGCGGTTGTCGGGACCAAGACAAGGTCAAATACTCCAATCACACTTTCGCCGGTGTCACTCTTACGTGGTGGAACACCTATGTATAATCGGTGGGTACCGATGAAGCTCACGCCCTCTCTTGGGCCGAATTAAGGGAAAAGATGATCATCGAATATTTTCCCCGTAAAGAAACCCGAAGGCTCGAACAAGAGCTAAGAACTTTAAAAATGGTCGGAAACGATCTCAAGGCCTACAATCAACAATTCTCCGAACTAGCCTTGATGTGCCCAAACCTTGTGAACCCCGAGTCTTTAAGGGTTGAACTCTACATGGATGGTCTCCCAAAGAGCATCAAACACGGGGTAATGTCATCCAAACCCACTAATCATCAAGAAGCTTTGAATATGGCCCGCAAATTGATTGAAACGGTGGACAAAATCATAGTACCGGCACCTAAAGCCGAGGATAAATCGGGTAACAACAAAAGAAAATGGGAAGCCCCCCAATCAAGCAACAACAACTTTTCCAAGAAGCCTTTCACCTCCGACGGCAAGAAGGGTTATGCCGAAAACCTACCTCTTTGCAACAAATGCAACAAGCATCACTTTGTTGAATATGGCAAGCTAATTTGCCATCGGTGCCAAGGAATTGGTCATAAGGCCAACGATTGTAAAATTGCCGCCCCCGTCGCTCGAAAGGGGCCCAATGCACCAAAGACGGTCACTTGTTACGAATGTGGCCAAACGGGTCATTATAGAAATGCATGCCCAAAGAAGAAAGATAATCCAAATACGCGCGGCCGAGCTTTCAACATTAACACCGAGGAAGCCCGAGATGACAATGAACTAGCCACGGGTACGTTTCTTCTCAACAATTCTTATGTCTCTTGTTTATTTGATTCGGGTGCCGATAAGAGTTTTGTATTCGAGACTTTGAATCATTCTTTTAGCACTCCACCACTCCCACTAGATACTACTTACACCATTGAGGTGGCCAACGGAAAACTATTGAGTGCCGACAAATTTTATCGTGGGTGTACGTTAAACTTAATGGGTAAAGAGTTTGAAATTGACTTGATACCTGTAGAACTAGGGAGCTTCGATGTAATCATTGGTATGGATTGGTTAGCCAAAATGAAATCCCACATTCTTTGCGATCTTAAAGCGATTCAAATTCCTATCGAGAATGGTGAACCCTTGATTGTCTATGGCGATAAGAGTTGCACCGGACTCAACCTCGTCTCGTGCCTTAAAGTTGAAAAATACCTTCGTAAAGGTTGTTTCGCGATTCTAGCCCACGTTAAGAAAGTCGAAACCGATGAGAATCATATCGATGATGTGCCAATTGTTAGTGACTTTTCCGATGTTTTTCCCGACGAATTGCCGGGTCTTCCACCTCATCGACCGGTTGAATTTCAAATCGATCTTATTCCGGGAGCCACACCCGTAGCACGTGCACCGTATAGACTTGCTCCATCCGAAATGCAAGAATTGAAAAGTCAAATCCAAGAACTACTTAATCGTGATTTTATCCAACCTAGCCATTCACCATGGGGTGCTCCGATTTTATTCGTTAAGAAGAAAGATGGATCCCTACGAATGTGTATCAACTATCGTGAACTAAAAAAATTGACCGTTAAGAACCGATATCCTCTTCCACGCATCGATGACCTCTTTGATCAACTACAAGGATCTCGTGTATATTCGAAAATCGATCTCCGCTCGGGTTATCATCAATTAAGGGTTAAGGGGGAAGATGTCTCCAAAACCGCTTTCTGGACTCGTTATGGTAGTTATGAATTTCTTGTAATGCCATTTGGTCTCACTAATGCACCGCGGTGTTCATGGATCTCATGAACCGCGTGTGCAAACCATACCTCGACAAATTCGTTATCGTGTTCATCGATGATATTTTGGTCTATTCTAAAAGCGAAGAAGAGCACGAACAACATCTCCGACTTGTGCTTGAACTCTTGAGATAAGAATGACTCTATGCCAAATTCTCCAAGTGTGAATTTTGGTTGAAGGAAGTTCAATTTCTTGGTCATGTTGTAAGTGATCTAGGTATTAAAGTCGATCCCGCAAAAATCGAAGCCATTAGTAAATGGGAGACTCCTACTACCCCTACTCACATTCGTCAATTTTTGGGTCTCGCCGGATACTATCATAGATTCATCAAGGATTTCTCTTTGGTTGCTCGTCCTCTAACCGCATTAACTCACAAGGGAAAGAAATTCAATTGGGCGACCGAGCCAGAATCTGCGTTTCAAATCTTGAAGACAAAGCTAACCACCGCTCCTATCTTGTCACTTCCCGAAGGCAGTGATGATTTTGTTGTATATTGCGATGCCCTGAAACATGGTTTGGGTGTGTATTGATGAAACGAAAGAAAGTCATTGCTTATGCCTCTCGACAACTCAAAATTCATGAACGAAACTACACGACACATGATCTCGAACTCGGAGCCGTTGTCTTTGCACTTAAAATGTGGAGACACTATCTTTATGGAACCAAGAGCACTATCTTCACTGATCACAAAAGCCTTCAACACATCTTCGACCAAAAACAACTAAACATGAGACAACGATGGTGGATCGAAACTTTGAATGATTACGATTGTGAGCTTCGTTACCATCCCGAAAAGGCGAATGTAGTATCCGATGCCTTAAGTCGAAAGGAAAGAGCGGTGCCTCTTCGTGTCCAAGCTTTAAACATCACCATCCACATAAACCTCAATAGTCATATTCGTGTAGCCCAAGACGAGGCTCTCAAGGATGAAAATATCTCTCTCGAACACTTGAACGTTCTCACCTCTCATTTCGAAGTTAAAGAAACCGAACTCTGATATTTCGCCGGAAGAATTTGGGTACCTAGTTATGGGGACCTACGAAACCTTATTTTAGACGAAGCCCATAAGTCAAGATATTCGATCCACCCCGGTGCCAATAAGATGTACCACGACCTCAAGGAACAATATTGGTGGCAGAACATTAAAAGGGACGTCGGTACTTATGTTGGAAAATGCCTAACTTGCTCCAAAGTCAAAGCCGAACATCAAAGACCATCCGGACTACTTCAACAACCCGAAATCCCGCAATGGAAGTGGGAAAGGATAACGATGGATTTTATCAATAAACTACCAAAGACGGTGGGCGGTTATGATACTATTTGGGTTATTGTTGACCGTCTCACCAAATCCGCGCACTTCCTAGCCATGAAGGAAATCGACAACATGAAGAAACTCGTACAACTTTACATTAAAGAAATCGTAGCCCGTCACGGTGTGCCTTTATCGATTATTTCAGACCGAGATGGCTGTTTTGTTTCTAGATTTTAGCGTACTTTACAAGAAGCGTTGGGGACGCGTTTAGACATGAGCACCGTATATCATCCACAAACCGATGGACAAAGCGAACGCACAATTCAAACCTTGAAAGACATGCTACGAGCTTGTGTTATCGATTTCGAAAAAGCTTGGGACAAACACTTGCCTCTCACCGAATTCTCCTACAACAATAGTTATCACGCGAGTATTAACGACGCACCATTCGAAGCATTATATGGCCGAAAATATCGTTCACCTCTTTGTTGGGCCGAAGTAGGCGACACACAAATCACCGGACCCGAACTCATTCATGAAACAACTGAGAAGATCGTTCAAATCCGAGATAGGCTCCGGACGGCCCGAAGTCGTCAAAAGAGCTATACCGACAAAAGACGCAACGACCTTGAATTCCAAGTCGGTGATCGAGTAATGTTAAAAGTCGAACCTTGGAAAGGTGTAATCCATTTCGGGAAACGCGGGAAGCTAAATCCACGGTATATTGGTCCTTTCGAAATCTTGGAGCGTGTTGGAACCGTTGCTTATCGTTTAGATCTTCCGCCTCAACTGAGCTCCGTTCATCCTACTTTCCATGTATCGAACTTGAAGAAGTGTTTTACCGAACCCGGACTCGTCATCCCCCTCGAGGAACTTACTATTGATGACAAACTCCATTTTGTGGAGGAACCGGTTGAAATTGTAGACACCACCGTCAAGACGCTAAAACAAAGTAGAATCCCGATCGTTAAGGTCCGTTGGAATGCCAAAAGGGGACCCGAATTTACTTGGGAAAGGCAAGATCAAATGCAAAAGAAATACCCTCATTTATTCGTGGATTCGGAGACGCAAGATCTCGAGGAAGAAACAATGACCACTACGCCTACTTAAATTTCGGGACAAAATTTCTTTTAAGGAGTAGATAATGTAACATCCCGCCTTTTTTCGTTTACTTTCCGTTTATTTAATTAAATTTCGTTATATAATTATAACATCTTCCGTTAATACGCGTTTAAAATATTTCGTTTAGGTAATCCGTTTGGTTAATACACGCACCCACTTCAAACTTGAGGGACCAATGTTGTCATTTGACCAAACTCATGACTAGGTCAAAGAGTCAACATCCATCTCCTTCATTCATTATCCATTTCCTTTACCTTTTTCTTAATACTTTCATCTTTTCTCTCAAAACTCCAAATCAAAGATTCATCATCCATTTTCAATCTAGCAATCAAACATCAAAACAAATTACATATTTGGAATCCTTGCATCTTCCTCTTCAATTCTATACCGATTTCATCAAGTTTGGGTAACTTTCTAAAATAACTAGATTCTTTGTTCTTGATGTTTTTAACTTATAAAAGTGTTAATTAGTGTCTATGGCTCAAGTCTAACATGAATATATGATTTGTATGCTTGTTCTTGTTATTTTGATGTAACTATCTTAAACTTGAAATGGGTGTGTTTGATCTTGAGATTTTGTTGCTTAAATATTGTTAGATGTTAAAAGGACATGTATTAAATGTGTTATTAGCATCACTAGCTTCAATTTGATGTGCAGGTTGATTAAGAACACTTCATTAAAATGATTATTGATTTTGTGATTTTGGGTTAGGGTTTGATAGAAGTAAAATGGAATTTAAATGCATTGAATGCTTCGCAAGGTTAATTGTAAGTGTTTATTAGCATTGTATGCATGATTACCTACAAAATGGCGTATTATATGTGTGCATTTAATTCCCGAATCATCAAAGTGCATTTATGAACTTGAAAGCATTTATGGTGGCATTTAATGAGCTTTCAACTTGGATTTGATTATTGTAAATGATGATTTTGGTTGATGAAATGTGTTTAGTTGTGTTTCTCGTTAAATTACCTTTCCAACGGTGTATGGCATGCATTTTGAATGTTTTCGGTTCATGAGTTATGTTTGTTTGATGTTTGATTCGAGACTTAACAAAATTTCTGCAAACAGCACCTTTTAAGTAGTAATGCGCGCCACGCATTATTTCGCGTGCCGCGTAAATGTGAAGATCCAAATGCTTACCCCCTTTAGACAATTCCTGACCTGATTCCACGATTTAGCGCGCGCCGCACATACTTGCGCGCGCCGCGCACTTCCCCAGACCAAAATTCCTTTGTTGTTTTATTTTTCACAAACTTTTCCCGCTTAACCGCAACTCCGATTAACATGAAATTTGGATAACATGCTCATATACAATTTCTCATCATGGGAAAATTTTCGGATACCCGACCCGACCCCGTTGACTTCAACTTTGACCAAGTTTGACTTTTAGTCAAACTTAACCAAATGTTTAGGCAATCGTTCTAACATGCTTTTATACTTGTATCTTGCATGAAACTTGACAATTTGATTCACATGCTATATATTCGAGTCGTAACAAGCCATAGGACTAATTGAACAACTTTGACCAATCGTGTTCCCGTTATTGATACAACCTACATGTTTAGGTCAAGACTAGCAATTATCCTTGCACACATTTACTTGTGAAGTACTTTATTACTCGTGCACTCAAGGTGATATCATAGTCCCTCCTTTACTCTTTTAGACTTACATTTGGGATGAGAAAACATAAACGTTTCATTTTACAAAGTGAACACAAGTACGAAAACAAACATTCTACATACGAGTTAGAACAAAAATCCTCAATTCGATTATCATTAGTTACACTTGCCGGGTGTAAGTGAGAACTTATGTTGTATGTCCATATGGGTTTGACAAACCCTCATTCGGAAGGTTCGCTATCGTTATTCGGATGAAATATATTTTCGAGAAACAGTGTATGTTCTAACACTATTGTGATGGGGTTCTATGGATGGAAAGTTAAGCCTTGATAATTGGGTGCTCGTGACAACAAATTTTAGAATGGTTTACTATTATTTCAATGATATAAATCTTGTGGTTCATTTGTACTTACTTACTTAAACCTAGGATTTCACCAACGTTTTCGTTGACAGATTTCTATGTTTTTCTCAGGTCCCTGAACGTTTTGTGATACATGCTTCCTCTCATTATTTTGATACTTGCATTGGATGTCGAGTATATATGCATACATAGAGCGTCTTTTGGCTACTTTTAAATTGTGTCGCATAGGTTTCATTTGTACTTATAACGTTATAATGTAACTTGTGGTTGAACTATTATTGTAAACTTTGAAACAATCTTTACATTTGAAATGAATGCGACATATTTTTGGTCAAACGTTGTTTTAAAGACTTATGACCACGTAACGAGACCTAAGTAGACGGTGCCGTCAATGACGATTTTATCGGGTCGCTACGAAAAGCGTCGCTCCTATTCAGCCAAAAGCGTCGCTCCACAACAAAAGCGTCATCCCTGTTTAGAGCTAAAAGCGGCGTTCCTGATCAAAAGCGCCGCTCCTCATTAAAGCCAAAAGCACCGCTCCTGTCCAAAAGTGGCACTCCTGTCACTGTTTCAGCCCAGATTTTCAGCACTATAAAATATTAGGTCATTTTTCATATGCATCTTTAGAGAGCAGCTGCTTAAGGTCCGAATTTCACATACAAAACCCTAATTTCATCATCCATTAGTGTTTAAGGGTGGATTCAAGGAAGCTAGCTCAAGATTCATCATTGTTTAGCTTATATCTTCATCTTGTTTACATTTTGGGTTGTAATCTTCACTTTACTTTTCATATTTTGCATTGATTACTTGTAATAACTTGAAGATGATGATGATTTAAATTTATATGCTTATTATTAGTTTAATTTTACCTATGATTGGCTAAATCTCTTGTGTTTGCTTATCTATGAATCTCTAATGCTAGTGTTTGCCCCAAATCAATTGATTATTGTTGTTTGAATGAATTACATGATCATGTATTGTTGAATTAGCTAAAGTCCATTGCTATGAGTTTATTTTAGGCTTGACTTTGATTACATATGTTGTGTAACTCTCTTAGTGATTTGAGAAGTGAATCAACATGTGCTTTAACACCTTGGGTGATCTAGACAACTAGCTTAGGAATTGCAAGTGATTGTGTTCTTGATCTAGGTTGGTTTTCAATTGGCCTCTAGTCAACATAGTAATGCCGATTATCTTAAGTGATTTCGATAGTTGGGGGTTTTCAGTGATTTCAACCCAAGCTCAATCTCAATGACCAAATCATGCTTAACTCGATCCTAAGATACAAAGCTTATGTAAATTCGCGGAATATCATTTGATTTGAGGTTTAGTAGTGATGCTAAATATTTAATAGTTCAACAACTAATGAGATAGCAAAATAGGTAAAACTGGGCAAGCCAAGCATAAAGAGGATTAGATAAGTGAATACGTCTTAGTTAATTTGTTTTAAGTCTTAATACTTCACTACTTGTTACTTGCTACTAGTTTAATTGATAATTTCAGGTTTGTTTAATTGCGCAAGTTTTAGTTGTTAGTTGATATCAATTGAAACCCCCCAATCAAACAAACCCTAGGACAATTGATAGTTTCAAATATTCGACTTACACCGCTTCCCTTGAGACGAAATTGATAAGAATACTTACATTAAAGTGCTATAATAACCGGGTTCTAAGTGCTCGTTAGTTGTGTGTGCTTGATTGTAGTGTTTGAATCAAATATAAATTTAGAGGGTAAAAGATGTATATCGCACGAACGCATCACACTTTCTTGGCGCCGCTGCCGGGGAGCGGTTAGCTAAGTTGGGTAGTTGATTTAAACTTTTAGTTGTTCGATCCTTTTGTAAGAATTTCATTCTTGCAAAAGTTATTTTTTGTTTATATTTGCTTGTATTCGGAAAACGTTTGTTTGCTTGTGGTGTTATTAAGCTAGAAGGTGGAGTATGATGCATTATGTGACTACTTGATGTCAAAAATCACGAATTATGATTAACAATTGATGGAAGACTCAAGTCACATGGATATGCATGGTGGTTATTTGGGTTATAATGATGATAATGGTTATTTGGGCAACAAAGGTGATTATTTGGGTATGAATGATGGTTATGGGTATATGAATGATGGTTACATGGGTATGAACAACAACAGTTATATGAATTTGGGTCAAGCTAATGGTGAGCCGAATGGTCATTGTGGTGCTTATTATGGTTGTTATCGAGACGGGGGTTATGATGATTGGTACATGAATGATTTTGCCCCCATTGATCAACCTTCTAAAAATGGTCATATTTCCAATTTTGACTTTATGAGTCAACCAATGGACTATTGTTATGAGGGGGATGACTCGACATGGGATTCTTCTCAATTTCAATTTTAAAATCAACAACAAGAGGAGATCGATCTGAATTTACTAGAGTTATTCTCAAAAGTCATAAGAACCCACCTTAACTGTATGGAGGCTTTAATTCAAGAAAGAATAGATATGAGGGAAATGTTAGAAATTTAACAAGCTTCAATTCAAATCTTAGGGAAAACCGTGAGTTTCATGCTCCCTTTAGTTGAAGATTTTGTATCCACTACCATTTCACCACCCACCTCACCCGTAGTTTCTACTTCTCGGTTAAATAATTGGGTCTTTTATGATGATGATGATGATGTAAGCTTTTATGCCAAGACCGACGTAGTAAAGATTGCACAAGTACCCGAATCTTTGATAGACAATGATGAAGATGAGGATGAAGATGATGAGAAGGATAATGAAGAAGGTGAAGATGATGGTAATGAGCATGAAGAAGTTAGTGAGAGTGATGAGGAAGATGATGAAGTGATTGAAACTTTGCCAACACCCAATGTTTTTACAAGCCATGATAATCCACTTGGTGATGGAAAGTATGATAATGATGATGATAGTGAAGATGATAATGATGAAGTAGATGAGGTTGAGAATATCATACTCGAAACTTTCAAAGTGTATAACAATCCTCTCGGGTATGGTATTGATGATTTTAAGGCGGTTTTGCAACCCGAGGTTGATGATTCGTGTTTGTGTGAGCCGATTAAGAAAGCGAACCTCGTGTTCAAAACCGTGTTTGGAAGAGATTCAATTGTTGACTCTTGGGTTGGTTCAATCTTCTTCATGTAAATGAAGAAGATTATTCTCTTCTTATACACCACCCGAGGGGTTAATGATTGGCTCACTCTCTTAATTCATGGAACTTTTTTCACCGATTTCACATGTCGTCCGATAAAGTGTGGGGGAGAACCACCCCGATAAGGAATGTTGAGAAGAAGGGACAAGTCAAGATAAAGACTCGTTAATCAAAATCAAAGCTAAAGGAAGTATGGCGATGCGGATATGTGATGATAACTTCATGCAATTTGACAATTACTTATGGAAATGGCCTTTAGTCTCGGGTATTTCTATCTCTTTTCCAATTTTGCCCACTCGAATTTATTACTTTATTTTGATTTCATGTAATGAGTGCATTAGATGGTCTCAAGTGTGGGGGGAGAGATAAATTCTCGTGGACTTAACTTTAAACAAAATTATGACCTAATTTTAAAATTTTCCTAAGTGTTTTGTTGAATTGTTGAAAAGTTTTGGTCAAAATTAAGCCATAACATACCTTGTTTTGAATGGTTAAAGTTCCATTCATTTTTAGTTCCAAGTTTCAACTTGAATGGTTAAAGTTCCATTCAAGTGTAGGGGAAGTAAAGACTTCCCGGTCTCAAAAATTCGGTGGTTAAAGTCCACCCTCTTATGTCTCAAAAATAAACTTGAATAGTTAATTTACTTGGTGTATGAGACTTCCTAATCTACACCATTTTACATTTAGCTATGCTAAGTGCCGTGGGAAGAGGAGCCTTGAGCTTCAAAAAGTGCTATCCTTTTTAGGAGTAATGGCTTCGTGCTAGTGTTGCTAGACAACACAACCCATAGTCAAAAGCTATGACACCCTTGTGCATGCAATTAACAGAAAGGTAGTAACTACTTCCTACCTTTTCTTAAAATAAGCATAAAAGCTAGTTATGTGGGAAGTAGATAAACATCATCTCATTTTGGAAGTAAAGTCTTCCGAGTTATTTTTGTTCCAAACTTGGAAGTAAAGTCTTCCAAGTCAAGCTCGATTATTTGAAAGGAAGTTAAAGTCTTCCTAGTGCTTCAAAAATTTGGAATTGGCGGACTCTTTTATTTAGCCACGTGGGACCCTAATTCCACGAACCTCCGTCAATGCTTTCGCCCTACTATGAGAGAAACCATAGAGTTGTGATAGAAAGCTTGATGAGTGCCGGTTACCCCGTTCCCGGGTAACCAAATAAAGGTGGGGTACCCAGTCCCTCACATTTGGCACACCCACCTTAACCCTATACTTGGAATTGACGGTTATCAATTGGAATTGATACATATATTTGGAATTAACGATCCTTCTTGGAATTGACGAAAATAGGTGTTTTGGGGGCATGGAGGTTGAAGCGACCCGTCCTAATCCACGTGGACGAAGTCTTCAACATTTGGTCCCAGTGTGAGGTGCTGACCTCTATATGCCATGAACGACTCCAAGTAATATCTTTAAATTGAGCAAATGCACAGCGGAAGATTTCTTTAGTACATGAGAATAAACATGCTTTAAAGTGTCAACCAAAAGGTTGGTGAGTTCATAGATTTATCGTAATCAATTATTTCCATAATTTTAATAGACCACAAGATTTCCTTTATTTAATAATCATACACTCGCAAGTGTTTAAAATTCATTCATATGGATTGAACACCTGGTAACCGACATTAACAAAATGCATCAAGAATATCCCCAAACATATACACATCGAAGTACTAAAGCAGTTCAAATTCTCTGACTGGGGCTTGTCAAGGCCCATAGATCTATCTTTAGGATTTGCGTCAATTGGTGGCAATTATAATAAACACCAATTCTTAGGTTACCAAGTTCAACAAGGGCGATATCCGGTATAACGATTCAACCATATAATGTAGTTTCGATTACTTGTGTCTATTTCGTAAAGCATTTATAAAAGCGCATGTATTCTCAGTCCCAAAAATATATATATTGCAAAAGCATTTAAAAAGGGAGCAAATGAAACACACACTACAATATTTTGTAGTAAAAATATTCATATGACGATACTGAACAATGCAGGGTTGGCCTCGGATTCACGAACCTATATCATGTATATATATTAACACATATAATTGAAGTCAAATAAATTTATGTATTATTATTAATATAACTGTTAGTTTTAGTAATTCATGTGTTTCATTATTAAATTAATAAATAAATAATTTATAAAATGTAGTTTTATTAAGTATATTTTTATATAACTAACTTTTATAATAATAATATTAATAGTAATATTGATAATAATAATAATAATATAGTTATAATAATAATAATGGTAAAAGTAATAATAATGATAGTAATAATATTAATGATAAAGATATTAATAATAATGTTAATACTAATAATAATAATGATAAAAATAATAATAATGATAATAAAAATATTAATTTTAATAATAATGATAATAAATAATAAAAAGTTGTATTATTGTTACAATAAAAATTATAATTTTGATCCTAACTCTTAATACTAATAATACTTATTAATAATACTAGATAGTAATTAATGTTAATAATAATAATAATAACAACAATATTAATAATAATAATAATAATAATAATAATAATAATAATAATAATAATAATAATAATA
Organism: Rutidosis leptorrhynchoides; assembly: GCF_046630445.1. Taxonomy (NCBI): domain Eukaryota; kingdom Viridiplantae; phylum Streptophyta; class Magnoliopsida; order Asterales; family Asteraceae; genus Rutidosis; species Rutidosis leptorrhynchoides. Next base: position 345,952,387 of record NC_092341.1, read on the forward strand.
ATAATAATAATAATAATAATAATAATAATAATAATAATAAGTAAACTACCTCAAGAAGTAGTCCTTAAAAAAAATGCTCAAGTCCGGGTTTGAACCCGCGACGTCCCGATAACAACCTAAACGTCTTCGGTTCATCAACATAAACCATAACCTTACGATCATCAATAATGATCATCAATATTTTAACCGATCGTCATCATCATTAACTTATTATTTCGAGTATCATTATTCATTATCATATTCATCATCGTTGTAGCAGGAACATAGAAGAGAAAATAAGGGAGCAACAGCGTAAACAAAAGGTGGTGTGTAGTTTTGTGAATCGAAGCAGCCACGAGTATATTTAAAAGAGCCCACAATTAAAAGTCCATTTTGTGTAGGTACCTAAGTCCATCAAGCCCAAAACAAGTTTAAAAAAAAAAAAATTAGATCGATGGTTTTGTGGGTACTTACAATATCTCGAACAGCAAAACAAAACAGGTTCGTTTGGGTTTGATTGTTTACAGCGGTTTTGATTTCACATAAAAAAATAGTAGTAGGTACCGAAACAATTAGCAACTGTATCATCTTTTCTCGATCATAATCATAATCATAATCACTATTATAATCATAAGCCATAATTATAATTGACATTATCAATCATCATTCGAAATCATTCATCATCACCATATCATCTATATCATCAACGTCATCATAATCGTATCATCCTTATCATCATACGTATCATCATCTACCTATCTTCGTATTATCTTATCATCATCATTATTCAGATTTTGGTTTAATGATAATCGAAACAGAAATTTCGAGTAGATGCAGTTTCTTTTTGAACCGAAATAGAATCTTCACATAGTTTGATTGCTCTTGGGCTTGTGATCTTATTCGTGGGCTTGTGTTGGCCCAAGTTGCAACTAATGGCCCTTGAATAGCCCGATTACATTACACATGCATATCAAAATATTCATCTAACTTGCGAAATGAATTAAACATGTCGACAGTAATGGATGGAGTCTTCATCACCCACTTGTGTCCATTTCCTTTTAAAATTCCATGGCTCAAAAGAAATAAAGAAAAAGGTGACCAATAAGAATTCACAACAACTATTTTCTTTAATGTCAAGTGGGGTTAAAAAGTTGGTATAAGTCGGCCACTAGTTCCTTGTTCCACATGCTCACATGCTAGCTGCATTCTTGTCCATGATATAAACTTTGATATAAATAAAGAAAGGTATATGGGATTTCGGTGGATTAATATATAAATGAGTAGGTGTCATAGTATTGCAAGTGGATTTCGTTGAGTGATTATTGTTTCAAAATGGACTGATGCAGGAAAGGACCTGCTGTGGTAAATTTCGTGAATTGTTTAATGATGATGGGTTATGATGGTAATCGAAGAAGAAGGTGGTGATTTAATGGCTCATGGTGGTTTCCGATGGTAGTGGGTTTTGGTTTTGATTGTTAATCAACCAAAAGCAAGTTGATGATGGTCGCAGATGGTTTAAAACAGGAAAATAGAAATGGAATAAGCTGTGTAGCAGTATCATTTGATGGTGTTTTGGGTGGACTGTTTTTGGACAGAAAACAGATACAAAAGCAGTTGCAGCTGCAGGTATGTGATGGTCGATGGTTTGTTAGTTCTTGTTGTTGGTTAACGATGGTGATCAAGGTGGTGTGTCTTCGAGTAGAGACAGTAGTATTACCTGAAATACCATAGGTGATGATCATTGATGGGGTTGTGTAACTAGATGACCAGGAGCACTAGATCGAAGGTTATGATGATGGTTTTGTGATGATGCAACAGAAACAACAATAGTCTGCAATCGGTCGAACACCAATAACATCATGGGGTGTTAATAGGCCATTTTTAACAACTTTGGAACTGTTCGAAAATAGGGTTGTTCTTGATCATGGTGATGGTGTTGCTTCGGTCGACAGAAACAAAGAATAGAGGAAGGTGGTGATGATTTGAATTGTGGTCGATTAGAAAGAGAAAAACGAAAAACGGGGAGTGGGTTTGTAGTGGTGTTGTATGTGTCCGTATCTATATGTTTATATAATATTGATATATATGCTAATATGATAAATTACAAAACAGAAATGTTAAAAAAATCAGGTCCCATGTTTTAAAAGTAGCCACATATATTAGTCTCGTGAATTTTAATTGTTTTATACTACCGACGTCGATTGGTTTTTGAAGGTTGTGGTTTTAATTCATGTGGTTCAAGTGGTAGTAATGAAGAAGGAAAATGATTTGCTGAAGATGTTAGATTATTGTAAAAAAATAGAACAATGATATATAAAAGGGTGTGGGACTTTTGCAACAAACTTTTCATAGAGCATGAGTGTATGTCGATGAAAGCATAAATAATAATATTAAATAAATGATTAAGATTAAAAACGTGCAAGAAGAAGAAAAAAATATCCAACTCCTATTATGCCGACAGTTTTATAATGGAGAGTATATCGTGATCCGTTGTTAATGTAGTGATGATTAAAAGTCTTCGAAAAAATTCTTAAATTTTCACAATAATTATATTTATTTATTTTATTCATTATGGTATAAAATTTGATTATTAACTACTAAATAAAAATTATATCACTGTCCTCGCTCGATTCCAGGTAAAATATGAAAAGTGTTCAAATTTAATATTTAGCTTCTAAATATATTTTTAATAGGCCTATGATTCATATAACTCATTTTCGGATCACCGTTTATTTAAAATTACATAAGTTCGATTTAAACTTGCTTAATTAACCATCGAATGATGAACGAGTGCTACTATCATTTACAGAATGAATTCGAACCCAAATATATATATATATATATATATATATATATATATATATATATATATATATATATATATTCAATATAATTCAAATATATTTATTTTAATAGAAAATTTTATTATTACTTATATCATTTTATTTTGCAAAATTAATTCTAATAACTACCTAATATAATATTTTAAATTATATTGAAATATACATATATACATTTTTAAATATATACGTATCTATTTACCGTGAATCGTCGAAACTAGTCGATGGTCAAATGAATATATTAAACAGTTCAAAATTTTTGAGACTCAACATTACAGACTTTTCTTATCCTGTCGAAAATATTAAATCGTATCGAGAGTTTGGTTTAAAATTAGTCGAAAATTTCCGGGTCGTCACAGAGGTGGAAGAGGGATAGCCATTACGGGTTGATGAGGTGAGCATTCTTTAGGTACACTTTGAGTTTGTTCGAGTAGGCTTATATTTGATATGATCGATTTATTTGATGAGTTTATGGCTATCCCGTGAATCCTACATATTTGGTCAAGGTCAAGGAGGTCAAGTTCGAGTTTGTAATGATTTGATACTTTGTGATTGGTGTTTGATGACCTCCTCGTAGATGAAGTTGAATTTGACCGGGTGCATGATTGGTTCGGGTAGACTTAGGCTTGAATTATGTTTATGTTATTGTTTGAGGATTGAAGATTTGAAGATATTATTTGGAGCTTGAGTTAAGCTTATGTTAGTAGAAGAAGAGGATGATTGTGCTTGGTCCTAGCAAGTGCAAGTTTTTAGAGAAAACTATAGCCATCTAGTGCATATTCATGAAAGGTATCATTTTGAGCTTAACCTTCTTGCGCTTTGGCATTGTTCACTTTTTTGTTCTCTATCTCCAAAGCTTGTTTCGTCGATTGTTTGCTTGAGGACAAGCAAAGATTCAAATGTAGGGGGTTTGATATCACTCCATTTATATATGTTTTATTTCGCGATATCTACCTCAGTTTACTCGGTTTATGACTATCTTGGAGCCTATTTTGTGTGCTATTGAGCTAAATGGTAAATTAAGGGCTAAGGAGTTGATTTGGTGTAAAATTGACCAAATCTTGAGCAAAATTGGCTAGGGAAATGGAAAGTGCAGAATCAGCATTAAAAGCGTCGCTCCTCATTCAAGAGCGCTGCTCCTGTGAGCCAAAAGCGCCGCACCAACTGAAAAAGTGACGTTCTCATGCACATTTCAGCTCCATTTTCCTCTAGTGAGCAAAAGCGCCATTCCTACAGTGAAAAGCGTCGCTCCTATTCAGCCAAAAGCGTCGCTCCTCAAAAAAAGCGTCGTCCTTGTTTAGAGCTAAAAGTGGCGTTCCTGATTAAAAGCGTCGCTCCTCATTAAAGCCAAAAGCGCCGCTCCTGTCCAAAAGCGGCGCTCTGTCGCTGTTTCAGCCCAAATTTTCAGCACTATAAAAGGAACGAGATTAGGTCATTTTTCATATGCATCTTTCGAGAGCAGCTGCTGAAGGTCCGAATTTCACATACAAAACCCTAATTTCATCATCCATTGGTGTTTAAGGGTGGATTTAAGGAAGCTAGCTCAAGATTCATCATTGTTTAGTTTAGATCTTCATCTTTTTTACATTTTGGGTTGTAATCTTCACTTTACTTTTCATATTTTGCATTGATTACTTGTAATAACTTGAAGAAGATGATGATTTACATTTCTATGCTTATTATTAGTTTAATTTTAGCTATGATTGGCTAAATCTCTTGTGTTTGCTTATCTATAAATCTCTAATGCTAGTGTTTGCCCCAAATTAATTGATTATTGTTGTTTGAATGAATTACATGATCATGTGTTGTTGAGTTAGCTAAAGATCCATTGCCACGAGTTTGTTTTAGGCTTGACTTTGATTACATATGTTGTGTAGCTCTCTTAGTGATTTGAGAAGTGAATCAATATGTGCTTCAATACCTTGGGTGATCTAGACAACTAGCTTAGGAATTGTAAGTGATCGTGTTCTTGATCTAGGATGGTTTTCAATTGGCCTCTAGTCAACATAGTAATGCCGATTATCTTAAGTGATTTCGATAGTTGGGGGTTTTAAGTGATTTCAACCCAAGCTCAATCTCAATGACCAAATCATGCTTAACTCGATCCTAGGATACAAAGCTTATGTGAATTCGTGGAGTATCATTTGATTTGAGGTTTAGTAGTGACGCTAAATATTTAATAGTTAACAACTAATGAGATAGCAAAATAGGCAAAACGGGGCAAGCCAAGCATAGAGAGGATTAGATAAGTGAGCACGTCTTAGTTAATTTGTTTTAAGTCTTAATACTTCACTGCTTGTTACTTGCTACTAGTTTAATTAATAAATTTAGGTTTGTTGAATTGCGCAAGTTTTAGTTGTTAGTTGATATCAATCGAAACCCCCCAATCAAACAAACCCTAGGACAATTGATAGTTTCAAATATCCGACTTACACCGCTTCCCTTGGGACGAACTTGATAAGAATACTTACATTAAAGTGCTATAATAACCTGGTTCTAAGTGCTCGTTAGTTGTGTGTGCTTGATTGTAGTGTTTGAATCAAATATAAATTTAGAGGGTAAAAGATGTATATCGCACGAACGCATCATAAGTCTATAACAAAGAAATCATTCTGGAACACATTCTTAAATTGTCACTGTAACATTCACATATTTACCCAAACATCTTAAATGTTGACCATTTCCCACTATAACATGGAACTGATGTGTAGGATGTAAAGCCAAATTGAGATACTTAACCATTATTTCTTGTAAAAAGTTATGACTACTCCCACTGTCAATCATTAATTGAGTTCTTTTCCCTGCAATTGCATCCTCCATTCTTAAAGCTCTAGGGTTAGTCTGACCCAACAAGGCATGTAGACTAATGGATGGCTGTATACGTTAATTATTATCTTGCCTTCCTTCTTCCTGTGATTCATGATTATCCAAATCCTCTTCATCCTAAAATTCATTCTCAAATTCAATGAAATGTAAATTTCACTTAAAGCTACATTTATGATTCGTGTTCCATTTCTCATTACAATTGTAACACTCACTTTTAGCATCTTTTCGTGCTTTCTTAGCATCGATCAACTGTTTGCGAACTCTACTAATTCTTTGTGTTGACACTTTACTTGTACCTATTTCGGTAGTCCTATTTGCTGAAGTTAAAGACAATATACCCAAATTTCTTTATCAAGAACCATTATTAGATCTGTCATTCAACTTATCTTCTTACATCTTGGCTAGACCTATTGCTTGACTTAATAAAAAATGCATTTTAGACTTAACTTCTCGTTTGAATTCAGGTTTCAATCCAGCTATGAAACAACTCTTCAATATCTTATCAGAAATGGCTCTTGTTTGACAACACAATTTTTAAAATTCCAACTGTTACAGAACCCTTCTGCACTAACATGATCAATTTCTCAACTGGATCCTCATAAGTAGATGGACCAAATTGCACCATCAATGCTATTTTAAAATCCGCCATTAAATGTATCTGATTTGTCATCTCCATCCATTGAAACCAACTGGTAGCTAATCCTTTTAAATGCAAAAACACGTATACCAACCTTTGTGCAACAGCTACTTTATGAAATTCAAAGGAATTCTCAGCTTTATACAACTATTCAGATGGATCACCCATACACAGAATTTAGGTAATTTGAGTGCTGGTTTCTTTGAATTGAACACTTGATCAAAGACATTTGGATGATTAATTGGAATATGTGTTTGTATGTTTTGTTGATTTTGATTCTGTGAAGCTAATACAACCAATGGTTTCAAATCTTGAATGATCTTTTCGGTTAATTTGTCGAGTTTTTCATTTTGTGAAGACGATTCCTCCATAGTTGCCAGAGCAAAACAATGAAAGCACCAATTGATACGGCTTATTCGAAAGAGCCAATCTCCGTTAAGAAAAAAAGAGGGAAACAACAAAATAATTGATGATTGAAAAATCTTTTACAACTGAATTGAGCCCTAAACCCCAATATACAAGTATTAATGACACTAACAATTTCTTAACAAACTTTAGAACTCAGATCGTGACATGTGTACTTGTAACGACCCAACCCATTATCCAACCGATTACGCAAAATATTTTTTTTATAACAGAAGGGTGCGCGGCGCGCGACCCTTGATGTGCGCGGCGTGCACATGGCCTGGCAGCCCGCTGTCCAGATTTTCCAATTTTCGTTTAAAGATCTCCCACTTCCCGACACTTTTAGACGAAATGACTTTCACAACACATTATAATATGTAAAACTAACACGTTTCAATAATAAAACAAGTTTTACGACACCGGGCCCACATCGGCCGTTTTACGACTTTCGTACAAAATACAAGTTTTCGACTACATGAGTTTAAGTTCCAAACAAAACTACGAGCATGATGTTTGGGGATAAACTACCCAATCCTAAGTCAAAATCGAAAGTAATCCAAGTAAGCATCAAAAGGGGAAATCATCTAATCCCGAGCATACCCTTGCCACATCCGCCTCCGAACCTAAAAATATAAACAACGAGAGGGTAAGCTAATGCTTAGTGAATGCAATACTTATACTCATACATACATAATTCAATCACTTGCATACTCCTACACAAACAACGCAATATCATTAGCAAAACGCAATAATTGAAATAATCAACGTACAACGCTAATAAAACTCACACAACCCAAAATACACAATGTTGACATTCGACTCGATGGTGGCCGATGAAGAGCGGTAGGTTAAATACGTTAACCACTCACCACCCATCGCAACGCGTACGTGGCCGACAAAGAGCGGTAGGTCAAAATCATTAACCACTCACCACCCATCGCAACGCGTACGTGGCCGACGAAGAGCGGTAGGTCAAAATCATTAACCACTCACCACTACGCACCATGAGGCCGACGAAAAGTGCAACCGAAACTTTAACACTTACCTCAATCACAAGGATGGCCGACGAAAAGCGAAACCGCTTACCATCCTATGATAAGTGGCCAACGAAGAGCGAATCCCCAAAGGGATAACACTCACCACTTACCCCAACACACACATGTGGCCGACGAAGAGCGATAGGTCAAACATTAATCACTCGCCACATAATCAAACACACACATGTGACCGACAAAGAGTGATAGGTCAAACATTAACCACTCGTCACATAACCAAACTCACACATGTGACCGACGAAGAGTGATAGGTCAAACATTAACCACTCGTCACATAACCAAACTCACACATGTGAGCGACGAAGAGTGATAGGTCAAACATTAACCACTCGCCACATGCCTCACCTCCAATCGTGGTCGACAAAGAGTCATTCCTTCCAGATATCACTCACCACATAACGCAAACCAAATATAGCCAACGAAGAGCCATCCATACGAATATCACTCACTATATTTTTCCCAACCCGAATGTGGTCGACGAAAAGCGTATCCTACCGGATAACACTTGCCACATTGCACGCAAGCAACCAAATTATATACATACGCGTATAAATATTCCACTCACCTCGATTACTTGAAAAGCAATCCCGCTTGAGCTCCTAAACGTCCAAATACAAATCACCTAAGTAATTCACAAACAAATAAGCTAAACACTCTAGCTTATGCCCAAAACACCATAAGTGCAATTTCGACCCATTAACACTTACTTCCACTTTGACTAAGTCAAATCTCACCCGAAAACCCTCATAATCACAATCGACTAGTGATTATGTTCCAACAACTCATTTTACTCAAGGTTTCATCATCAAAACATATTACTTGCATCAATTTACACAAAACCCATTTTGACCTAATCTCAAGTCAAAACACCCATTTCGTAAGCTTACACAATTAATCACTTATAACCTAAGTTAACTAGTGATATTAACACCCGAACATGATTATTGTGACGCCTCATACAAAATTAACGTGTACGGATCATCAACAACAGGTCCATTACACGGTTACAATACTATATGTTGTTTTAAAACAAGTTTGCATTCATGGAAAGATAACGTTCTACAAAAGATAGCGTGCTTCTACGAATAGAAAGCATTAACATAAGTACGTGACACAAAGGTCATTACAAAGCCATTGTTCAAATGTAACATAAGTTTTGAATGCAAAGTAAAAGTTTTGTAATCGAGACATCTCTAAGCAATGCAGCGGAAATCTTACACCGAGAGTCTAATACAGCAGAAGCGACAAACGTCTAAGCACCTGAGAAATAACATGCTTAAAAAGTCAACGTGAATGTTGGTGAGCTATAGTTTAATTGTAATAGTAATGTAACGTAGGCCACGAGATTTCGTATTCAAAACAGTATGAAAAGTATATGCTTAACCGTGGGCACTTGGTAACTAACTTAACGTAAATATCACCCCCTAAAAGTACACTTGGCGAGTGCGTAAGTTTACGAAGTATTAAACACCCATTAAATGCTAGCGCGACTAGCCCGAGTGGGGATGTCAAACCCTATGGATCCATATCTAAGATTCGCGTTCACCGGTTCAAAAACCAATGACTAAATGTTACCGAGCTAAGGGGAAAGTTTATGCCGTTATATCACCCACACATATATAAAGTTTAAGTACTCGTGCCTAGTAAGTAAAACATAAAAAACGCATGTATTCTCAATCCCAAAAATAGTTGAAGTAAAAAGAGAGCTATAACTCACAGTGAAAATGCGGTAAAAGTCGATACGAGATAAGTAAGCAAGTAAGTCGGTCTGAAAGGTCCTCAACCTAAGTCAAAAGTTACTAAGTCAGTAAATCGTTCCAAAGGGTTTAAAAGTACGTAAGTTAAGTCTTAAGTATCATCATTCATCAATCATCATACGTAAAAGTAAAGTAAGTTTTCAATCAAGAATAGAGATCGAAACAAAGGCTGATTTCGTTCAGCTGCTACCACCTCTATACAAACTGAAATGACACGCGGTCAGTGGCAAAGGCTCCGTATGTGAGTCCTCTAACTGCTGTCCAATTTTCAGAACCTAACTCGATGTCGTTTGACCGTGGCGACGGTTCAATCGCAAGTAGGTCATAATTTTCAGCACGTCGTTACAAGGGCGTAGTGACTTTCAGAAGGCTATAAATCCTAAACCGTATATCGGATTAAGATGAGTCTTAAACGAAAAGTCATCTACTCGAACTGAAATTTCTGGGAATCAACTTTTCCAGAAGCCCAGGAGCTTGATCAGACCCTGAAAAACAGAAAGCAAGTGCTCAGGTGGATTTCTTGGTGTTTGATGCTCATCACGGTTCTCATTCTTGATGCGTATAGGCTTCAAGTACAACTGATGTGTGCGAGGTGGTATATAAAATACTATTAATTTTTACAAGGAAATACTATTAAATACGATACAATTTTACACAAGATATTTATTTATTTATAGAATGGATATACCTAAACCTTGCTACAACACTTATAGGCAGTGTGCCTAATCGTACAGTAATGTAGTTTTTAGTAAGTCCGGTTCATTCCACAGGGATCTTTTAAACAAGTTTAACGCTATATTTTTAAAAACTATAATTGTAAAAATACAAAAATATATAAGAAATATTATTATTATAAAAAGGGGGTTTTTACCGTTCAATGACCGGTTTGTCGATTTTTAAACTTAAGTCGCAGTTAAAACCTAATGTAAAATATTAAAAATAACTTAATTTAAAGCATAAAGTAAATAACGATAATGAAAGTGCGATAAAATAAAATTGCGATAATTAAAAGGTACGATAAATGACAATAAATTAAAGTGCGATAATTAAAAGTGCAATTAAATATGAAATATATAAATTATGCTTATTTAAACTTCCGTAATCATGATGTTTGACGTGTTGATTTTAGTTTATTACCATGGGTTAATTGTCCTTTGTCCTGGATTATTCAATATGTCCATCTGGTTTTTGTCCATAACAGTCCATCAGTCATAAATATAAAGTGCGAGTGTCCTCGTCAAATTATTCTTATATCCGAAGTCAAATATTCCAACTAATTGGGGACTTAAACTGTAACAAGGTTTTAATACTTTGTTTAATAATTACACCAGGATATCGACTGCGTATAACCCAAGGTTTTAATACTTTGTTAACCATTACGCCAAGTGTCCTTGTACATAATTTCACCCTTGTTTTAATAAGTCTATTAACTATTAATCCATTCCCGTGTCAGGTTAAATGAACGATTATTCGTACATATAAATATCCCGCCCAACGTGTCTGATCGAGTGTATATGGTTATTTATAGGTACGCCCAATTGTAAATCTTTATATTAAATTAACAAACTATCATTTAATTAAACAAATATAAAGCCCATTAATAGCCCATAGTCTAATTTTCACAAGTGTCGTTCTTTTGTCCAAACCCCAATTATGGTACAAAGCCAATTACCCCGTCTTAATATTTTAGCCCAACATCATGATTACTTTGGCTTAAATAAGCATAATAATAACTTAGCTACGAGACATTAAATTAAAAAGGTTGAATATAACTTACAATGATTAAAAATAGCGTAGCGTTACACGGACAGAATTTCGACTTACACCCTTACAACATTCGCTAACATACCCTTATTATTAGAATTTAAAATTAAAATTAAAATTAAAATTAAAATTATAATATATATAAATATATATATATATATATATATATATATATATATATATATATATATATATATATTATACGTGATAGATAGAGAGATAGGATGGATATAAACTGAGCCAAAACTGTGGAATTTATAGCATGTGGCCTGTCACCTACTTCCATGCGATCGCATGGAAAATGTGCTTCCAGGCCATGCGATCGCATGGCCACTTTTTCCAGCTCAGGTTACTTTGTTTTCTTTCTTGCCGACGGATTTAATAAATAAATATAATATATAAATAATTTTAAGAATTATTTAAATATTATATTATATTTACGTGCATAGTTGACTTGTAATTTTTAGTCCGTTGCGTCGAGCGTTGAGAGTTGACTCTGGTCCCAGTTCCGGTTTTTCGAACGTCCTTGCGTACAATTTAATATCTTGTACTTTGCGTTTCGTATCTTGTACTCTTGTAATTTTGAGACGTTTCTCATCAATAATTGGAACCACTTTGATTATACTTTGTACTTTTGAGCTTTTTGGTCATTTGCGTCTTCAATTTGTCGAATCTGTCTTTTGTCTTCACCTTTTATTATTTAAACGAATATCACTTGTAAATAGAACAGTTGCAACTAAAAGCTTGTCTTTCTTGAGGGATAATGCTATTAAATATATGTTCGTTTTTAGCATTATCAAATATTCCCACACTTAAGCGTTGCTTGTCCTCAAGCAATATAGTCTTGAAATAAAAATACTAGAATCACTTCTTTATTCTTCACACTTTTTACATCAGTGATTTCTATACGGCGGTATAAACAATGGTAGTAACGATGTGGTTTACAGTCCCACATGACTATAAAATTTAGATCCCTTAAGGAAATTGGATCTTTATAAAAACATTTGAACTTTCGAAAATTAAATCTAGCTTTTACCCTAGATAAGTTTTCCTGAATAACCCTTCACCGGTGTTTGCAAATTATTTTTGTGGATTTTGTGGGTTTCAGATTTTAAAATTTTAGCTCAAAACTTGCAGTTTTGTGTCACCCACTTGCTAACCTAGTATTAGGAAAGCAACACATCCAGTATACTTGCTCCGTATATTACCTTTCGGTAAACTACCGTCCGGTTGTAAAGGAAAGCGTTGAACAAGCAACTGTTAAAGCAATGTCCCCTGACACACTTTTAATTATGGTCTATAACGTATCGGATGCAATTACTATCCTTTGTAGGAGCAATAGTAAAGATCACCCTATAGTTTTTCGGTCTGGCACAAGGTCTTGTCTTCGACCATGCTATGCAACCACCGTTCTTACGGTTGACACCCGATTTGGTTCAGGTGACCTAATGAATTCCAGGTGAATTCCTAGGATTTTACGTTCAATGGTAATGAACGCATTAAAAATGGGTTTTTCAGAAAACAAATCGGTTTGTAATTTTGATCAAAATATTTTCTCGTTCAAGCTCGAGTTTAGATATCATCGAATTCCATGAGTTTGTAATTCTCAATCTTTAAAAGTCAATCTCAAGGATTGAGTAATATCAGGCTTAAAAGCTGATTTTTGATCTTCAAGGAGATTATCCTTTTCTGGGGGTCTGATTCATTAGTCTTATCCAGCTAATTTGCAAGGTGTCCTCCCCATTTTACAAGACAGATCCTCTCATGGTTAGGATAAGTCTGACCACTTGGCGACCCTGTTTGATGTTGAGGTCCATGGATTTCCTGCTGATTTTAGAGATGACTTTTCTAGATTTTTCGTCAACCTACAGCTGGTCTGGATGATAATTTCATGACCTAAATCAAGAATCACGTGTCTTTTTCGGAAGACTTTACTTCCTTTTAATGATGGAATTGATTCATAGTGTAGATCCATTTTTCTTTCAAATATATTACAGTAAATTGGGTAAAATGGTTAATTTTGTCCAAAACAAAAGTATCTTCAATTATTTATACAAAAATATGTGATATATGTTTTTAAATAACTTGGTAAATTTTTCCCACACTTGGCTTTTATTTTCCTTTTTATTGTCCTCTATTCCATTTTAAATGAATTCTAACATTTTGGTTTGTTTCTCAATTTATGTCCTTTCCGAGGTAACAATAATTTCGGTGTTAACACCTAGTTTTATCGTTCATAAATATGTATAAACATGATTTTGAATTCATTTAGTTGAAAATTTTTCAAATTTTCACAAAATTTGGCAAATAAACTAAGTGTATAAATTAAATGTTTATACCGAAAGAATTTAACCCCTTCCCACACTTGAGATCTTGTAATGCCCTCATTTACAAGAAATCAGTAAAAATTTAAATTCATGAGGGTGATTAGTGTAGAAAAATGATTAAAAATACCGAGTTTGCAAACCTATTGTTTTATATCACATTTGATATTTTACGTCTGGTCGTTAAAATTAGTAGCTTTTGCTGAACTTAATGCCAGTTTTTAAAAGTGTGTTATTTTATCCTGTTTTGTACATAATATAAACTACAAACAAATATATACATAATATATTTTTTTTTCTTTTATATAACCTTTATTTATTAAAATAATTTAAATGAATAATTTTTAACATTTTGTTTCCTTTTACTTTAGGTAGAGGTAGTTTCGGTACGTTTACCTAGTCCGTCCCTCGACAAAATTTTTAAAATTTGTCATTTTAGTGATTGTGTTAAAAGCAAAGATTTTTGGGTTTTTTTTTTTAATGTTTTTGGCATACTTTAATTCAATAAGATTAAAAATAATGATAATAAAAGTTCTCGTCCCTTCCTTGGGTAGAGCAATTTCGGTTCAATGACCTAGTTTTCAACTCACGACGAATTTTAAAAATCATATTTTTATCATAGTGAAATAAAGTAAATTTTTGTTTTTAAATTCACATCAAACTTAAATTTAAAATGCATAAAATTAAAAATTCATATTATTAAAATTTTAAAAATTCACACCAAATTTATATTATAATTTTGTTTTTATACATACAAACTTATATTAAAAACATAAATTTTTTAAATATTTACAAACTTAAATATATTGATTTTAAAAGTTTACAATAATAGTTTAATATTAATATATTAATTTTAAAAACAAAGTAAAAATAAAAATTAAAAATCTTTTTGGTCTTTTATCCCACTTTAATCAATCAAATATTATCAAAAATATACGCCCCTCTTTTCTGTAAAGTAATTTCGGCTATATTACCTAGTTTTACTACTGATGAATTTTTGAAATATTTTGGGTTGATTGATTAAAGATATTTATACCTTAAGAATAAACGGTAAATTTCGCAGTGATGTAATAAATTTTTATATGATATCAATAATTTCGGTTACGCATACCTAATTTTATTGAATACCAATTTAATACTTTATAGCGAACGATTCAGCGTTTATTATTAAAAGGTTAAAAGCAATAAATAAAAACAAATAAAAACTGTACATACTTACCTGTGAGATAAAATTCTCAGTGACCTGCTTTAGCCCACTCATAATATAGTCGGACTAATTGGTTTTCCATAGCTACATAGGTGTAACCTCGAGCATTCAACGATTTTTCTTCGAAACATATGAACGGTCCTTCTCTACATAAAGTAACGAACTCGGTATTGGAATATGTCTGATTCGTCGAGCATTTTCCTTCGTGTGACCATTTTCCGCATTTGTGACATCTTTCAAGGTGTCGTGCTCTTCTTTTCGCTGCGGATTTTGATTTTCCTTTACCAAAATGTAACTTATTATGATCGTTCCTGAGTTCTTTTCTTACTCCGTCCAATTTGGCTCTTATTACTGATACCAGGTCACTCGAGAGTGTGTCATTATTACATTTAGTGATCAAAGCGTGTAGCATTAGACCATGGTTCAGATCAAAGGAATTCTTCATCTCGTAAAACCTAAAAAAATAAAAATTCAGAATGGGGGGAGAAGACTAGTTCTTTAGAGTCTGCAAGGGAAAGACCATTCGGATTCCATTCTCGATAACTACACAAAAACAGAATATCTAACTCTAACAGAAATACATATTACCCTAAAAAGATTCGAACCTCCCCACACTTAGTTAGATGTGGTTTTGAAATTGTGATTAACTTCGTTGTCAACTTTTATCGGATCATGTACGTAATGTTTAACTCTGTGACCATTAACTTTAAATTCAATCTCATTTGAATTTATTAACTCTATTGTTCCATATGGGAAAACTCTTTTGACTATGAATGGTCCAGACCATCTTGATTTCAATTTTCCAGGAAATAGGTTGAATTGTGAATTGAAAAGAAGAACTCTGTCTCCTTCTTTAAATTCTTTTGAACTTCTGATTCTTTTATCATGCCATTTCTTCGTTCTTTCTTTATAGATTAACGAATTTTCGTATGCTTCATGTCTTAATTCTTCTAATTCGTTTAGTTGATTTAATCGTAGACGTCCGGCTTCATGTAAATCAAGATTACATGTCTTCAAAGCCCAAAATGCTTTGTGTTCAATTTCTACTGGAAGATGACATGCTTTTCCCTAAACGAGTCTAAAAGGTGTGGTTCCAATTGGAGTTTTGTAGGCTGTTCTAAAAGCCCAGAGTGCATCCTCCAATTTCATGGACCATTCCTTCGGATTTGATCCTACGGTTTTCTCTAGAATAGGTTTTAAAGCTCGGTTGGTATTTTAAACTTGTCCACTTGTTTGTGGATGATATGCAGTGGAGATTTTATGAGTTACTCCATATCTTTTGAGAACTTTCTCAAGTTGATTATTACAAAAATGAGTACCCCGATCACTTATTAAAGCTTTCGGTGTTACGAACCTTGCAAAAAAGACGTTTTAAAAAGTTGACTACAACTCGTGCATCGTTAGTTGGGAGAGCTTGTGCTTCCGCCCATTTAGATACATAATCAATGGCAACGAGAATGTAGAGATTATTATGAGATTTTGGAAATGGACCCATAAAGTCAATACCCCAAACGTCAAATACTTCACATTCTTGAATGACATTCTGTGGCATTTCATCATGTTGACTTATTTTTCCGGCCCTTTGACAAGCATCACATGATTTGCAAAGAAGGTGTGCGTCTTTGAAAATTGTAGGCCAATAGAATCCAGCATCGTAAACTTTTCTTGCTGTAAGTTGAGGTCCATAATGCCCTCCTGTTTGTCCTGTGTGACAATGGTTTAAGTTTTGACTAGCTTCATTTCTGAATACACATCGGCGTATTATTCCATCGGGACAACTTTTAAACAAATGTAGATCTTCTCAGAAATAGTGTTAATATCACTAAAGAATTAACCCTTTTTCAAGGAATCCACATACTAAGTAGTTTGCATAGTCTGCAAACCATGGAATTTCATTATAATCTATCTTTAATAGATATTCATCAGGAAAGTTGTCTTGTATGGCCGATTCATTCAGAACTTCTAATTCAGGATTTTCAAGACGAGAAAGATGATCAGCGGCGAGATTTTCTGCTCCCTTTTTATCTCAGATTTCAATATCGAACTCTTGTAAGAGTAAGATCCAACGGATTAATCTTGGTTTGGCACCTTGTTTCGAAAATAGGTATCTAAGAGCAGAATGATCGGTATAGACCACCGTTTTTGCTAGAACGAGATATGAACGAAATTTGTCAAAAGCAAAGACAATTGCAAGGAGTTCTTTTTCAGTAGTTGTGTAGTTCGTTTGTGCTCCTTATAGCGTCTTACTAGCATAATATACAGGTTGAAATCGTTTTTCAATCCTTTGTCCTAAAACGGCTCCCATTGCAAACTCACTTGCATCACACATTAGTTCAAACGATAGATTCCAATTTGGAGTTATCATGATCGGCGCATTAGTGAGTTTTTCTTTAAGAATATTAAAAGATTTGATGCATTCATCTGAAAAGATGAATGGAGCATCCTTTTCTAGGAGTTTATTCATGGAGTGGCAATTTTAGAAAAATCTTTTATGAAACGTCGGTAAAAACTGGCATGCCCTAGAAAACTCCTAACTCCTCTAACATTGGTGGGATGTGGAAGTTTAGCAATTACATCTACTTTAGCTCTATCCACTTCAATTCCTTCCTTTGAGATTTTATGTCCAAGAACGATGCCTTCTTTAACCATGAAATGGCATTTTTCCCAATTAAGAACTAGATTTGATTGTTCGCATCTAATAAGCATTCGTTCAAGATTAACTAAACATGATTCAAATGTATCACCGAAGACTGAAAAGTCATCCATGAAAACTTCCATGCATTCTTCTATGATGTCGTGAAAAATTGCCATCATGCACCTTTGAGAGGTTGAAGGGGCGTTGCAAAGTCCAAATGGCATGCGTTTGTAAGCAAAAGTACCATAAGGGCACGTGAACGTGGTTTTCTCTTGATCTTCGGGTGCTATTGGAATTTGAAAATATCCGAAAAAACCATCAAGAAAACAATAGTAACTATTTTCAGCTAATCTTTCCAACATTTGATCAATGAAAGGTAAGGGAAAGTGATCTTTTCTGGTAGCGTCATTTAATTTTCTATAATCAATACAAACACGCCATCCTGTTACAGTCCTAGTAGGAATAAGCTCATTTTTCTCATTTGTGATGACAGTCACACCATCCTGTTAGCATTGAACTTGGCTTACCCATGGACTATCAGAGATTGGATAAATTAAACCTGCATCTAGCAGTTTAATAATTTCTTTCTTAACAACATCTTGCATATTAGGATTTAGTCTTCGTTGGCGTTGCACATACGTTTTATGACCTTCTTCCATAAGGATTTTATGTGTGCAATACGAAGGACTTATTCCTTTAATATCATGAATCTTCCATGCAATAGCTGGTTTATGAGCTTTTAGCACAGAAATGAGTTGAGATTTTTCATTTTCAGTAAGAGAAGACGATATTATTACAGGTAATTCAGTTTCACCATGTAAATAAGCATATTCCAAATGGTTTGGAATTGGCTTTAACTCTAATGTCGGTGGTTCTTCTATCGATAATTTATATCGATATCTGTCTTCTTCTTTTAGCATTTGAATTTCTTCTGTTGTTGGTTCATATCCATTAGCCATAAGTGTAGCTAAAATTTCAGCTTCATCAATTGGTTCAGTTCCTTCTCCTAAAGAACATTCTCCTGTCCCATGTAATTCTGGAAATTCTTCTAACAATTCTGCATGTGATTCTATAGTTTGAATATAATAACATGTATCATCTGCAGATTGCGGTTGTTGCATGGCTCTATCAATAGAAAAGGTAACACTCTCGTCCTCTATACTTAGGGTCAGTTTCTTACCAAACACATCTATTATTGCTTTGGCCGTGTTTAAGAATGGTCTTCTTAATATGAGAGGAACTCGAGAATCTTCTTCCATGTCCAGAATAACAAAATCTACTGGAAATACTAAAGTATCAACTTTAACTAGCATGTTCTCCATTATCCCTCTAGGATATTTTACTGATCGATCGGCTAGTTGTATGCTTATTCATGTTAGTTTCAATTCTCCAAGGTCTAGTTTAGCGTATAGTGAATACGGCATTAAATTTATACTAGCACCTAAGTCTGCCAATGCTTCTATTGAACTAACACTACCCAGAAAACATGGAATTGTGAAACTTCCTGGATCTGAAATTTTTTCTGGTATCTTATTCAATAGTACTGCAGAACAATTTGCATTCATAGTAACAGCCGAGAGTTCTTCCATTTTCTTTCTATTTGTGATTAGATCTTTCAGAAATTTAGCATATCTAGGCATTCCTGAAATCACATCAATGAAAGGAAGATTAACATTTATCTGTTTAAACATATCCAAGAATTTGGAATGCTCGGCTTCAAGTCTCTCTTTTCTCATTTTACTCGAGTAAGGAAGTGGTGGTTGGTATGGTTTAACATAAGGTTTAGCTTTGACTGTGTTATCTTCATTAACCTTTTCAACTACCGGTTCTTTTTCCTTTTCTTGATCAGACTGTGGTTCTTGTGGAGTAGGAATAGCTTCATCAGAAATTACAGGCATTTCAGGTGGTTTAAGTGTAATACCACTTCTTGTGGTAATGGCTTTAGCTGTTTCATTCCGGGGGTTAGCATTTGTATCACTAGGTAAACTTCCCGGTTTTCTTTCACCTATCAACCTTGCTAGGTTACTCACTTCTTGTTCCAAATTTTGAATAAAAGCTTGTTGATTTCTAAATACTTGAGCATTTTGTTCATTGGTTTGTTTCTGAGATGTGCAAAACTGAGTTTGAGATTCAACTAGCTTCGACATCATATCTTCTAAATTTGGCTTTTTATCATCAGTTTGTGGTAGTTTATTTTGAAAAATAGGTCTTTGCTGATTGTAAGTATTATTAGATACTTGTTGATTGCTAGGACCTTGTTGGTTGTTGTATGGAACATTTCGGTTATAATTCTGATTTTGATTGTAGATTGGTCTTGGCGGTTGATAATTATTCTGATAATTATTTCCAGGCCTTTGGTTTATGTATGAAACATTCTCTCTTTGTTCCATTGTTAGTTCAATACTGAGACAATCTTTTGTCAAATGTGGTCCTCCACACTGCTCACAACTAATTCGTATTGAGTGGATATCTTTAGTCATCTTTTCCATTCGTCTCTCGACAACATCTATCTTTGCAGAAATGGAATCGAAGTCATGGCTAGAATCGGCTCTAGCTGCTTTAGATGATCTAACAATATCTTTTTCTTGATGCCACTCATGTGAGTGAGAAGCAGTGTTATCAATAATTTTGTAAGCGTCAGTTGCGGTTTTCTTCATAATGGAACCACCAGCTGCTATATCGATGTCTTTCCTTGTAGTGATGTCGCATCCTTGATAGAATATTTGTACTATTTGACAAGTGTCTAAACCATGTTGCGGACATCCTCTCAATAATTTTCCAAATCTTGTCCACGCCTCATATAGAGTTTCGTTTGGCTTTTGCATGAACGTAACAATTTCTCCTTGAAGTCTTACGGCTTTAGATGCCGGAAAGAATTGTTTAAGAAAATTTTCAACTAAAACGTCCCATGTATCAATCGCCCCTTCAGGTAACGATTCTAACCAATCTTTGGCTTCTCCCTTCAAAGTCCAGGGAAATAACATGAGATATATCTGTTCATCCTCCACTTCTCGGATTTTAAATAGTGTACAGATCCTATTAAAGGTTCGACGATGTTCATTTGGATCTTCCTTCGGCGTACCACTATATTGGCATTGATTAGTTACCATGTGTAGGATTTGTCCTTTGATTTCATAATCTGGCGCACTTATGTCAGGTTGAGTAATTGCGTGACCTTGGCCAGTGCGTTTAGCTCTCATTCGGTCTTCCATACTTAGAGGTTCCAGATTCTCCATGATTGAATTTGTTGAATCTGAATCACTAGAGGATTCTGATTTAATGGTTGGTTCCTCTACAATCTCTGTTTGAATGATTGGTGGTTCCGGAGGAAAGATTAATGGTTCAGGATCTAAGAATTGTCCCTGAAGATCCTCCGGATTCTCAATTATGAGGTCGGGTTCAAAAAATGGATTATCGGAAATTTGAATTGGAGTACTTGGTCGACTGGATGACGTTTCTAAAGAAAAATAAACGGCGACGATATTTGCTAGATGTCTTGATCTGGTTACAGGTGGTGAACGTACAAAAGGTGGTGAACGTTTTGCTCGATGCATTCACTGAATATCCTATTAGTTATAAAAAATAAAAATTATATAAGTTATCAAATTAATAGACTTTTCTGCTTTTGCCCACGTTTCGAATAGCCAATAGATGCAGCAGGGAGCCAGAACCCTTTAAATCGGAAGCTCACAACTCAGCCACTAACAAATCCAACTATTACTACGAAGCAGAAAATTTGGATGTCTATCAATTTAACCGCTTAAAATAATTTTTCGTTAAAATTTAATGAAATTTTAAAGAAGAAATAGAAAATTCTAAGTCCTAAAAACTAGAGTGTCGCGAAATAAGAAAGAAAAAGAGCGCGTCGAAAAAACGTCAAAAAATAAAAGGTCTAAATATATTAGGCGTCAAAAAATAAAAATAAGAAAGTAGCGCATCGAAACTTAAAAAGGAACTAAAAACTAAGAATTAAAAGTTACGTCTAAAAATATTAAGGCTTAAAAGAAATACTATATCCCAAAATGGCAATAACTTAAAATGGTACTAAAATATTAAAAACGGTGTCGCAAAAATCTAAAGCATCTAAATCTTAGTTTAAAAAAAAGCACTTAAGGGATTTTAAGGCAAAGCCTAAAAATCTAGAAATAAAAATAATTATGGCAAAAACTATGTTTTAGAACTAAATACGAGCGAAAAATACAAATATTACGCTAAAATAAATAAAAAGATACAAAAAAAATAAAAATAATCTTAAAGTTGTAAAAATTACAATTTATTAAAATTATTATTTTTATATTATTTATTTTATAAAAGTATTAATTTTATATATTTATAAAACTAATTAAACTTAAAATACAAAAATATAAAACTAAAACTTAATTAATTAAATACACTAACCCTAATTAGGGTTTTGATTAAATAATAATAATAATAATATACTCCGTAATTATTGCTTTTACCGATCAATTCTGGCGTGTCAGATGGTTTCATGCGATCGCATGAATTTTTGCCTTCGGGCTCATGCGGTCGCATGAGCTAGGGTTTCGGGCCAGTATATGGGCTACTACAGTACCATGCCGAAATATTTAAGATTGATTTGATACCCGTAGAGTTAGGGAGTTTTGATGTGATAGTTGGCATGAACTGTCTGAAGAAGGTGAAAGCAGAGATCGTATGTTATAAAAATGCAATTCGCATTGTACGAGAAGAAGGAGAACCCTTAATGGTGTACGGAGAAAAGGGCAACACGAAGCTACATCTTATTAGTAATTTGAAGGCACAAAAACTAATAAGAAAAGGTTGCTATGCTGTTCTAGCACACGTCGAGAAAGTACAAGCTGAAGAAAAGAGCATCAATGATGTTCCCGTCGCAAAAGAATTTTTCGATGTATTTTCGAAAGAATTACCGGGACTACCTCCACATCGATCTGTTGAATTTTAAATAGATCTTGTACCAGGATCTGCACCAATAGCTCGTGCTCCTTATAGACTCGCACCCAGCGAGATGAAAGAACTGCAGAGCCAACTGCAAGAACTATTAGAACGTGGTTTCATTCGACCAAGCACATCACCATGGGGAGCTCCTGTTTTGTTTATCAAGAAGAAGGATGGTACATTTAGGTTGTGTATTGACTACAGAGAGTTGAACAAACTTACCATCAAAAACCGTTATCCACTGCCGAGAATTGACGACTTATTTGATCAACTACAAGGCTCGTCGGTTTATTCGAAGATCGATTTACGTTCTGGATATCATCAAATGCGAGTAAAGGAGGATGATATTCCAAAAACTGCTTTTAGGACGCGTTATGGTCATTACGAGTTTATGGTTATGCCATTTGGATTGACTAACGCACCAGCTGTGTTCATGGACCTTATGAACCGAGTGTGTGGGCCATATCTTGACAAGTTTGTCATTGTTTTCATCGATGACATACTTATTTACTCAAAGAATGATCAAGAGCACGAAGAACATTTGAGAAAAGTGCTAGAAGTATTGAGGAAAGAAAAACTGTACGCTAAGTTTTCAAAGTGTGCATTTTGGTTGGAAGAAGTTCAATTCCTCGGTCACATAGTGAACAAAGAAGGTATCCAGGTGGACCCGGCAAAGATCGAAACCGTTAAAAAGTGGGAAACCCCAAAAACTCCGAAGCATATACGTCAATTTTTAGGATTGGCTGGTTACTACAGAAGATTCATCCAAGATTTCTCCAAAATAGCAAAACCCTTGACTGCATTAACGCATAACGGGAAGAAATTTGAATGGAAGGATGAACAAGAGAAGGCGTTTCAATTATTAAAGAAAAAGCTAACTACGGCACCTATATTGTCATTGCCTGAAGGGAATGATGATTTTGTGATTTATTGTGACACATCAAAGCAAGGTCTCTGTTGTGTATTAATGCAACAGACGAAGGTGATTGCTTATGCGTCTAGACAATTGAAGATTCACGAGCAAAATTATACGACGCATGATTTGGAATTAGGCGCGGTTGTTTTTGTATTAAAGACTTGGAGGCACTACTTATATGGGGTCAAAAGTATTATATATACCGACCACAAAAGTCTTCAACACATATTTAATCAGAAACAACTGAATATGAGGCAGCGTAGGTGGATTGAATTGTTGAATGATTACGACTTTGAGATTCGTTACCACCCGGGGAAAGCAAATGTGGTAGCCGACGCCTTGAGCAGAAAGGACAGAGAACCCATTCGAGTAAAATCTATGAATATAATGATTCACACTAACCTTACTACTCAAATAAAGGAGGCGCAACAAGGAGTTTTAAAAGAGGGAAATTTAAAGGATGAAATACCCAAAGGATCGGAGAAGCATCTTAATATTCAGGAAGACGGAACCCGGTATAGGGCTAAAAGAATTTGGGTACCAAAATTTGGAGATATGAGAGAAATGGTACTTAGAGAAGCTCATAAAACCAGATACTCAATACATCCTAGAACGGGGAAGATGTACAAGGATCTTAAGAAACATTTTTGGTGGCCAGGTATGAAAGCCGATATTGCTAAATATGTAGGAGAATGTTTGACGTGTTCTAAGGTCAAAGCTGAACATCAGAAACCATCAGGTCTACTACAACAACCTGAAATCCCGGAATGGAAATGGGAAAACATTACCAATGATTTCATTACTAAATTGCCACGGACTGCAAGTGGTTATGATACTATTTGGGTAATAGTTGATCGTCTCACCAAGTCAGCACACTTTCTGCCAAGAAGAGAAGATGACAAGATGGAGAAGTTAGCACGACTGTATTTGAAGGAAGTCGTCTCCAGACATGGAATACCAATCTCTATTATCTCTGATAGGGATGGCAGATTTATTTCAAGATTCTGGCAGACATTACAGCAAGCATTAGGAACTCGTCTAGACATGAGTACTGCCTATCATCCACAAACTGATGGGCAGAGCGAAAGGATGATACAAACGCTTGAAGACATGCTACGAGCATGTGTTATTGATTTCAGAAACAGTTGGGATCGACATCTACCGTTAGCAGAATTTTCCTACAACAACAGCTATCATTCAATCATTGGGATGGCGCCATTTGAAGCACTTTATGGTAGAAAGTGCAGGTCTCTGATTTATTGGAGTGAAGTGGGGGATAGACAGATTACGGGTCTGGAGATAATACAAGAAACTACCGAGAAGATCATCCAAATTCAACAACGGTTGAAAACCGCCCAAAGTAGACAAAAGAGCTACGCCGATATTAAAAGAAAAGATATAGAATTTGAAATTGAAGAAATGGTCATGCTTAAGGTTGCACCTTGGAAAGGTGTTGTTCGATTTGGTAAACGGGGGAAATTAAATCCAAGGTATATTGGACCATTCAAGATTATTGATCGTGTCGGACCAGTAGCTTACCTACTTGAGTTACCTCAACAACTTGCGAATGTACATAACACTTTCCACGTCTCGAATTTGAAGAAATGTTTTGCTAAAGAAGATCTCACTATTTCGTTGGACGAAATCCAAATCAATGAAAAACTTCAATTCATTGAGGAACCCGTCGAAATAATGGATCGTGAGGTTAAGAGACTTAAACAAAACAAGATACCGATTATTATGGTTTGATGGAATGCTCGTAGAGGACCCGAGTTCACCTGGGAGTGTGAAGATCAGATGAAGAAGAAATACCCGCATCTATTTCCAGAAGATTCGTCAACCCTTTCAACAGCTTAAAATTTTGGGACGAAATTTATTTAACGGGTAGGTACTGTAGTGACCCGAACTTTTCCATGTTTTTATATATTAAATAAAATTTATATTTACATGATTAAATGTTTCCAATATGTTAAGCAATCAAACTTGTTAAGACTTGATTAATTGAAATAGGTTTCATATAGACAATTGACCACCCAAGTTGACCGGCGATTCACGAACGTTAAAACTTGTAAAAACTATATGATGACATATATATGGATATATATATAGTTAACATGATATTATGATAAGTAAACATATCATTAAGTATATTAACAATGAACTACATATGTAAAAACAAGACTACTAACTTAATGATTTTGAAACGAGACATATATGTATCGATTATCGTTGTAATGACATTTAATGTATATATATCATATTAGGATATATTAATACATCATGATATCATGATAATGTAATAATTTAACATCTCATTTGATTTAATAAACAATGGGCTAACAACATTTAACAAGATCGTTAACCTAAAGGTTTCAAAACAACACTTACATGTAACGACTAACGATGACTTAACGACTCAGTTAAAATGTATATACATGTAGTGTTTTAATATGTATTCATACACTTTTGAAAGACTTCAAGACACTTATCAAAATACTTCTACTTAACAAAAATGCTTACAATTACATCCTCGTTCAGTTTCATCAACAATTCTACTCGTATGCACTCGTATTCGTACTCGTACAATATACAGCTTTTAGATGTATGTACTATTGGTATATACACTCCAATGATTAGCTCTTAGCAGCCCATGTGAGTCACCTAACATATGTGGGAACCATCATTTGGCAACTAGCATGAAATATCTCATAAAATTACAAAAATATGAGTAATCATTCATGACTTATTTACATGTAAACAAAATTACACATCCTTTATATCTAATCCATATACCAACGAATAAAAACACCTACAAACACTTTCATTCTTCAATTTTCTTCATCTAATTAATCTCTCTCAAGTTCTATCTTCAAGTTCTAAGTGTTCTTCATAAATTCTACAAGTTCTAGTTTTATAAAATCAAGAATACTTTCAAGTTTGCTAGCTTACTTCTAATCTTGTAGAGTGATCATTCAACCTCAATAAATCTTTATTATTTACAATAAGATATCTTTCTAATAAAAGGTAATACTCATATTCAAATTTTGATTCAATTTCTATAACTATAACAATCTTAGTTCGAGTGGAAATCTTACTAGAACTTGTTTTTGTGTCATGATTCTGCTTCAAGAACTTTCAAGCCATCCAAGGATCCTTTGAAGCTAGATCCATTTTTATCATTTCCAGTAGCTTTATCCAGAAAACTTGAGGTAGTAATGATGTTCATAACATCATTCGATTCATACATATAAAGCTATCTTATTCGAAGTTTTAAACTTGTAATCACTAGAACATAGTTTAGTTAATTCTAAACTTGTTCGCAAACAAAAGTTAATCCTTCTAACTTGACTTTTAAAATCAACTAAACACATATTCTATATCTATATGATATGCTAACTTAATGATTTAAAACCTGGAAACACGAAGAACACTGTAAAACCGGACATACGCCGTCGTAGTAACACGCTGTTTTGGGTTAGTTAATTAAAATCTATGATAAACTTTGATTTAAAAGTTGTTCTTTTGAGAAAATGATTTTTCTTATGAACATGAAACTATATCTAAAAGTCATGGTTAAACTCAAAGTGGAAGTATGTTTTCTAAAATGGTCATCTAGACGTCGTTCTTTCGACTGAAATGACTACCTTTACAAAAACTACTTGTAACTTATATTTCCGACTATAAACCTATACTTTTTCTGTTTAGATTCATAAAATAGAGTTCAATATGAAACCATAGCAATTTGATTCACTCAAAACGGATTTAAAATGAAGAAGTTATGGGTAAAACAAGATTGGATAATTTTTCTTGTTGTAGCAACGTGAAAATTGGTAACAAATCTATATTAATCATATCCTAGTGAACTTATATTGTATTATACATGTATTCTAATATATTATGTAATCTTGGGATACCATAGACACGTATGCAAATGTTTTGACATATCATATCGACCCATGTGTATATATTATTTGGAACAACCATAGACACTCTATATGCAGTAATGTGGGAGTTAGCTATACAGGGTTGAGGTTGATTCCAAAAATATATATACTTTGAGTTGTGATCTAGCCTGAGACGTGTATACACTGGGTCGTGGATTGATTCAAGATAATATATATCAATTTTTTTATGTACATCTAACGTTGGACAACTAGTTGTAGGTTACTAACGAGGACAGCTGACTTAATAAACTTAAAACATCAAAATGTATTAAAAGTGTTGTAAATATATTTTGAATATACTTTGATATATATGTACATATTTGTTATAGGTTCGTGAATCGACCAGTGGCCAAGTCTTACTTCCCGACGAAGTAAAAATCTGTGAAAGTGAGTTATAGTCCCACTTTTAAAATCTAATATTTTTGGGATGAGAATACATGCAGGTTTTATAAATGATTTACAAAATAGACACAAGTACGTGAAACTACATTCTATGGTTGAATTATCGAAATCGAATATGCCCCTTTTTATTAAGTCTGGTAATCTAAGAATTAGGGAACAGACACCCTAATTGACGCGAATCCTAAAGATAGATCTATTGGGCCTAACAAACCCTATCCAAAGTACCAGATGCTTTAGTACTTCAAACTTTATATCATATCCGAAGGGTGTCCCGGAATGATGGGGATATTCTTATATATGCATCTTGTTAATGTCAGTTACCAGGTGTTCACCATATGAATGATTTTTATCTCTATGTATGGGATGTATATTGAAATATGAAATCTTGTGGTCTATTGTTACGATTTGATATATATAGGTTAAACCTATAACTCACCAACATTTTTGTTGACGTTTAAAGCATGTTTATTCTCAAGTGAATATTAAGAGCTTCCGCTGTTGCATACTAAAATAAGGACAAGATTTGGAGTCCATGTTTGTATGATATTATGTAAAAACTGCATTCAAGAAACATATGTAATGGTCGTGTGTAAACAGTATATTTTAGATTATCATTATTTGATAATCTACGTAATGCTTTTGAAACCTTTATTAATAAAATAAAGGTTATGGTTGTTTTAAAAATGAATGCAGTCTTTGAAAAACGTCTCATATAGAGGTCAAAACCTCGCAACGAAATCAATTAATATGGAACGTTTATAATCAATATGAACGGGACATTTCAATAAGCATGCAAGTTACTTGTCTTATATTTTCATGGGCTAGTTATTAATTACATGGGCTAATTAATCCACTAATTAGTCCACTAAGTTGAGTAGGTTGGGCCATGGAAGTCCAAAGGTGTTAAGTCCATTAAGGTAACTAGTGAGCGTTAGTAACACTTAAGCGTAATTAAGGAACCACCAAGCCAAGTAATTGTCATAAATAAATAACAATTATGTTTACGTAGTCATAATATCCCAATTATGACAAAAGTTTAACGTGTACCAAGTACGTAGCTCGTTTTAAACAATAAGTGACACTAACGGTCGTAAATGCATTCAAGGATCATGTTAAGTGATTAAGCACTTAATAACACGTTGTAAGACATTAACGAAAGTAATTAACACAATTAATGATCCCAGAATATAATCTAAATCAGTACACACAAATACGCAGTTTCGTGAAAGTAATAAATATAATTATAAGTCGAAAAAGTCGGGTCATTACATTACCCACCTGTTAAAGAAAATTTCGTCCCGAAATTTAAACAGAGGTAGATGGTGGAGTTGGAAAAAGGTGAGGATACTTCTGCATCATTTGATCCTCTTGTTCCCAAATAAACTCAGGTCCTCGCTTAGCATTCCAACGGACTCGGACAATTGGAATCTTGTTGTGCTTTAAAGTCTTGACCTTACGGTCCATGATTTCCACAGGTTCTTCCACGAAGTGGAGTTTTTCATCAATCATAAGCTCCTCTAGTGGTATGATAAGTTCTGGTTCAGCAAGACACTTTTTCAGATTCGATACATGAAAGGTAGGATGAACGGAGCTCAATTGAGTCGGAAGATCCAAATGGTAAGCAACGGGTCCAATACGTTTCAAGATTTCAAAAGGACCAATGTATCGCGGATTTAACTTTCCACACTTTCTGAAACGGATTACACCTTTTCAAGGTGCGACTTTCAACATTATGCGGTCACCCACTTGAAATTCGAAATCCTTACGTTTAAGGTCGGCATAGCTCTTTTGACGATCACGGGCCGACTTGAGCCTCGCTTGAATTTGAACAATCTTCTCGGTTGTTTCATGGACGAGTTCGGGTCCGGTGATTTGATTCTTGCCTACTTCGGCCCAACAAATAGGAGAACGAAATTTGCGGCCATACAACGCATCGAAAGGTGCGGCATTAATACTCGAATGATAACTGTTGTTGTAAGAAAATTCGGCTAGCGGTAAATGCTTCTCCCAAGCTTTTCCGAAATTAATAACACAAGCACGCAACATGTCCTCCAAGGTTTGAATCGTGCGTTCGCTTTGTCTGTCAGTCTGCGGGTGATATGTGGTACTCATGTCGAGACGTCTTCCCAAGGCTTCTTGAAAGGAACGCCAAAATCTAGAGGCGAAACAGGCATCTCGGTCTGAAATAATCGATAAGGGCACACCATGACGAGATACAATTTCCTTTATGTATAATTGGGCGAGTTTTTCCATCGTATCAGTTTCTTTCATGGCTAGGAAGTGAGCAAATTTGGTAAGACGGTCAATGATAACCCATATGGCATCATATCCGCCCACCGTCTTTGGTAGTTTCGTAATGAAGTCCATCATTATCCTTTCTCACTTTCATTGCGGATCTTCTAGTTGCTGAAGTAACCCAGATGGCCTTTGATGTTCGGACTTAACCTTCGAACAAGTCAAACATTTCCCAACATAAATAGCAACGTCCTTCTTAAGATTTGGCCACCAATAGTTTTCCTTGAGATCGTGGTACATCTTACCGGCTCCTGGATGAATCGAATATCTTGACTTATGGGCTTCGTCTAGAATAAGGTTTCGCAAATCCCCATATATAGGCACCCAAACTCTTCCGACGAAATATCGGAATCCAGTCTCCTTGACTTCAAATCGAGAGACGAGAATGTTCAAGTGCTCATGAGAAATATTCTCCTCCTTGAGAGCCTCATCTTGAGCTACGCGGATCTGTCTATTGAGATTCGTGTGTATAGTGATGTTCAAGGCTCGAACACGAAGAGGTATCATTCTCTCTTTTCGGCTCAAGGCATTGGTTAAAACATTTGCCGTTCTGGGATGATAACGTAGTTCACAATCATAGTCGTTCAATGTTTCGATCCACCGTCGTTGTCTCTTGTTCAGTTGTTTCTGATCGAAAATGTGTTGAAGGCTTTTGTGGTCGGTGAAGATAGTGCTCTTTGTTCCGTAAAGATAGTGTCTCCACAGTTTGAGTGCAAAGACGACGGCTCCAAGCTCGAGATCGTGGGTTGTGTAATTTCGCTCGTGAATCTTCAGTTGTCGAGAGGCGTAGGTAATAACCTTTGTTCGTTGCATCAATACACACCAAAACCATGCTTCAAGGCATCGCAATATACCACAAAATCATTACTGCCTTCGGGAATTAATAAGATAGGAGCGGTGGTTAACTTCTGCCCCATGGTTTGAAATGCCGATTCTTGCTCAGCAGCCTAAACGAATTTATTCCCTTTGTGAGTCAATGCTGTTAATGGACGTGCAATCAGAGAGAAACCTTCAATGAACCTACGATAATAATTGACGAGGCCTAAAAATTGGCGAATATGAGTAGGAGTAGTGGGGGTTTCCCACTTGCTGATGGCTTTGATCTTTGCGGGGTCGACTTTGATACGTTGATCGCTTACAACATGACCCAGAAATTGAACTTCCTTCAGCCAAAATTCACACTTGAAGAATTTGACATAGAGTTGCTCTTGTCTTAAGAGTTCAAGCACAAGTCGAAGATGTTTCTCATGTTCTTCTTCGCTTCTGGATTAGATGAGGATATCATCTATGAAGACGATAACGAAATTGTCCGGGTACGGCTTGCATACGCGATTCATGAGATCCATAAACACGGCAGGTGCGTTAGTTAAACTGAATGGCATCACTAGGAACTCACAGTGACCATAACGAGTTCGTAGTGCAGTCTTAAGTACATCTGTGACAACCCGGAAATTTCCAACCAAATTTAAACTTTAATCTTTATATGTTTCCGACACGATAAGCAATATTTGTTAAGTTAAATTTCAAGAATTTTAAACTATGTTCATACATTCATTCAACCTTGACCAAGTTCCAACGATTCACGAGCCATTAAACGAATATGATTATATATGTATATGTGTATATATATTATAACTTGAAACGTAAATAAAATATTAGATTAAATACTTTATATGATTGTATCTGTTTCAAAATGTTTATCAATGGAATTAGAAGATAAGATCAAATGATTGAATTATCAGATATATTGAATTATGATTACAAGACTCTGTTGAAAGGCCCACGTTGATTTGAGAAATCTTTCCATTTTAACAATATTCGGAAAATGGTAAAGTGATTTATAAATAAGAACAAATTGTCAATCATTGAGAACTAGACAAAGGATAGTGGAAAGAGTGAATCTCATAAAGACTCGATTGATCTATTTAGTTTCAAACGTACAAAAACGTTTTCAGTTTAAAAAGAACTTTATTATTAAAACGTATATAACTTTTATAAATATCTAGAACCACTTTTGACAACTCATTACTTAACTAGTATGACGATATTTATATTTTATTTTATTAAATATATATAACGATTTAAATTAATATTATATATATTTATACGCATATTATACGTACATAGTTTTATACTTTTGCTATACTTAAACTTTACCTTTACTTTATTTTTACTTTACTTTAACTTTAATAATTCACTTTAATAATTCATGTTTTAATAATTTACTTTAATAATTCATACTTTAATAATTCACTTTAATAATTCATACTTTAATAATTCACTTTAATAATTCATACTTTAATAATTCACTTTAATAATTCAAAAATCTATTATAAATATAATTCAATAGGTTTCATTATTTCATAGAAACTTGAAAATATTTTTCTCTAAACTCTCTCAATCGATTTACATATATATATATTTACTCCGTATTATTTCAAGATATTATTAGTATACATAAAATATTACGACGGAGTGCTGTCCGAGTGATTTCGAAATTATTTTTCGAGTGGGATAGGATTAAGGAAATTATGGGTTATAGCTATGGAGGTGATTGAGTATGGTTCATGGGTATGCTCGTGAGGTCAATATAGTGTTTATCATTTCCGTTGCGTCTACGTACCTTTCCTGCAATATTGAATCTCAATATTGATACGTGAGTACTCATAATTTAACTTTTACATACTAATAGTGTATCCCTGACTAGTGCTCGAGTATTTAAGATTATGCATGCTTGTACTTTTGATATTGCCCTTAGACAGGTTAGGTTGAATCTTGAATTAGTTACACTTGCGGTTGAGATAAGGTATAAGATATGCATGTCCTTGGAAAGCTAGCGAAAAATTAAGAACTTTTCCTTTAGATATCGAATGGTTTCGATGAACGGATTAGAAGTTATAATCAATTGAATTTTCGATATTTTTATTAAAAATGATTATTATCATCGTCGTTTTTATCGTCGTTCTAGTTTTATCTTATTATTATCATTATTATTATCTTTATCAATAAAAGGGATTTATCATTAAAAATTGTTATTTTTTTTTTATTATTACTATCGTTATTATCATTAAAGTTATAATTAGTATTATTATTATTATCCAATTATTATTATTATTATTATTATTATTATTATTATTATTATTATTATTATTATTATTATTGGTATTATTATTATTATTATCATTATTAATATATATATCATTATTTAAAAATGGTTATTGTTATTGTTATTATTATTATTACTATATTATCATTAAGATAATTATTAGTATTATCGATAATAATGTTATAGTAACTATCATTATTAATATTAGTGTAATTAAAACAAATATTTGTAACACCTAATTATTTTGATTACTATTATTATCATTATTATGAACACGATATAAAAGACGATTAAAAGCTATTAAACGAAACGATTAGGAAATAATGGGTAAGAGTATCATGATGAAATTAAAATATTATAAGATATTGATTTAGATAAAATTATCGTTCTTATTATTTTTATCATTACTATTATTATTAAAAGTATCGTTAGTATTAAAACTATCATTTTAACAAAAATTATCATTTTAATAGAAATGTCATTGTTACTATAAAATATCATTATTATTATTATTTTAAATAGAATTATTATTTTAAAGATAATATTAAAAATTATCGTAAATATTAAAGTTATCATAATTAGAATTATCGTTTTATCATAATGTCATCTTAGTAATTATAAATATTGATATTTTTATAATAATAATTATTATTACAAAATAATACAACTTTTACTTACTATCATTATAGATATTATTTTATCAAATAAATATTTGATACAAACATATTTTACTACGTGTAATAACTTACTTTAATAATACCTATCATATTATCTTTATGATATTAAATGAACCCTATAAATTTTATTACTTAATATATATAAAAGTATATTTTATTATATAAATTTAATATAAAATTTTATTTATTAATAAATAAATTATATTATTTACTCTAATAAATCTTTTAAAAATATTTAAAAATATAAAACGACGATATTTAAACTATATATTAATCATGTATAGATTTTTGGAAATTATTTTGAGTCAAATTTACTTTTGTTGACTTTTGCATATTAGTCTCGAGCATTAGGATTGTGGTACACTATGACTTGACCTAATTTGTTAGACAAATATTGACCAACACATAAATATATATAATTAATTTAGGTTCGTGAATTCGAAGCCAACCTTGCACTTGTTCAATGACGTTATATGTATTTTTACTACGAAATACAGTATGGTGAGTTTCATTTGCCTTTTTACCCTTTATATTTTTGGGACTGAGAATACATGCGCTTTTATAAATGTTTGACAAAATAGACACAAGTAATTGAAACTACATTCTATGGTTGAATTATCGAAATAGAATATGCCCCTTTTTATTAAAGTCTGGTAATCTAAGAATTAGGGAACAGACACCCTAATTGACGCGAATCCTAAAGATAGATCTATTGGGCCTAACAAACCCCATCCAAAGTACCGGATGCTTTAGTACTTCGAAATTTATATCATGTCCGAAGGAGGATCTCGGAATGATAGGGGATATTCTTATATGTATCTAGTTAATGTCGGTTACCAGGTGTTCACCATATGAATGATTATTTTTGTCTCTATGCATGGGACGTATATTTATGAGAATTGGAAATGAAATTCTTGTGGTCTATTAAAATGATGGAAATAAATGATTATAATAAACTAATGAACTCACCAACCTTTTGATTGACACTTTAAAGCATGTTTATTCTCAGGTGTTAAAGAAATCTTCCACTGTGCATTTGCTCATTTTAAAGATATTACTTGGAGTCTTTCATAGCATATTTCGAAGAACGTTGCATTCGAGTCATTGAGTTCATCAAAGATTATTTTTAAATCAATTTATAGTTGGATAGTGGATATTATGAAATGGTATGCATGCCTGTCAATTTTCGATGTAAAGAAAGATTGTCTTTTAAAAACGAATGCAATGTTTGTAAAATGTATCATATAGAGGTCAAATACCTCGCAATGTAATCAACTATTATGAATCGTTTATAATGTATATGAACGGGTCCTTTCAGTTGGTATCAGAGCGGTGGTCTTAGCGAACCAGGTCTGCATTAGTGTGTCTAACTGATAAGTCGATAGGATGCATTAGTGAGTCTGGACTTCGACCGTGTCTGCATGTCAAAAGTTTTGCTTATCATTTTGTGTCGAAAATTAACTACTTATCATCCTTAGGAAATTACCTGCTTATCATTTTTAGTATAAGACACGTCTTGCTGCATTGATTGCATGAATAGTGTATACACAAAAATTCATATCTTAGCATATCTGCTAAATCATATCTTATCGTATCTGTTACTTTAAACTTTGCCTGACATATCCCGCAAAGTCCTCCGTAGTCTACGAAATCTTTTGATCTCTCTCTCTCTCTCTCTCTCTCTCAATATATATATATATATATATATATATATATATATATATATATATATATATATATATATATATATATATATATATATATAGTACGAAATGGAATTCGTCATCAGTTCAAGTCACTCAGATTCCGAAATGGAATCCCATTCAAGCTCCGAAAGCAATGTGACCGGAATAGATCAACCAATCAGTCATCACCTATTCTGGATGAATTGGGGATGGGTTCATAGCCTCCTCAATCATTGGAGACAAGAAGAAGGTGATCCCTTCCATCCACCACATTGCCCTCTTGACGAAGAACCTGAAGCACTTACCGGCAAACCTATCCGAAACACCATGTTCTCGCTCATTTCCAGAGTAACTCGTCACGATTATATATTACATCAAATTTTAGATTTTATTTATCCGCTCGTCCGAATCGACAATCACCCCGGTGTAATATAAGAAGTCAACGAGCTTCGCGCTCGGGTAGTGGCTTTGGAGAATATGGTGCAGAGATTACAAACACCAGCAGCAGCATCAGCAGCATAACCAGTACCACCATCATCAACGCCAACAGTACCATTACCACCTCCAACCACAACCGCGTCGTAAACCTCAACTTCACAATCTGTCCCACGAGCATCAACGTCATACGCACCATACATACCAAGGAGTACCAACAACAATAACTGACGAAGTATTAATTCATAACTTCATTGGAGAAACATTCCGCGGAGATTATGTAATCTCTAAAGTCTTAGAGATTATCTAATCTAGCCCTAACCATAAATCAGTTAAGCGAACCAAAATGATAGAAGGAAGAGTAGAAACTCTGACAAAAATGGTGTGTGATTAACAAGCTAAAGTTGCTTTACCAACAGCATCAACAGTACCGTCAGTGTTACCAGCATCGTCAATACAGTCAACATCCGAATCAACAACACCGATAATGTCACAAACTCTGTCAGTTCAAGAATCACTGTGGACATCATTACGAATCAATAACGTGTATATTGTATCAACGAGTTATGAAGAATTAACTCATTCCCTCTGAAGAAATTATATGTATATATATATATATATATATATATATATATATATATATATATATATATATATATATATATATATATATATATATATATTTTGAAATAAATCTTTCCGTGCTAAGCTATTGTGTGTGAATCTTAACTACTCGGTTAATTCATATTACAAATATGCAATAATGTACATCCTTCGGCCGCAACTTAACCAGCATTAACTACAATCTCTGTTGCAATTCAACAAATTCCAATTCATAATAAATCAAGTATATATTTGATTTTACACTTTCATCATCGATGTACCTTAACTTTTCAGATAACATCATTCGTACTTTGCGAAATTCACAAGAATTCCATGAACCGAACATCATACATCAACAAATAACGAAGTATTGATTCATAATTTTAATGTCATTAAAGAAATACTGCGTAAAAGTTATGTACTTTTTAAAGCCTTTAGGGATTATTCAATTTTAGTTTCAACCGTAAATTAAATGAGTTTAATTTAACATTACCTCATTAAATCTATGTTACATCTGAAGAAAATATACATATATATTTTTTCATAAAGACTGTAATAAAATTCTTTTGTACAAAATATTAATTGTGAATTTTTTTTTTAACGGGTAGGTAATACCCGAGAGATATATAAATTCACAAATAATATGTTACATTCTTCGAATCTGATTCAGCAAATCATCCATTATACTCCCTACTTTCACAACAATATACATTCTTTTATAGAAATCAAAACAACCATACTCATTCAAAATTTAATTACATATTCTGATTTTGAAATCTCAAAATTCAACTCGAGATATGACCAAAATCATCACTCTTAGATCCTTACATCTTTCACAAGCTATATTTTGACTTCAAAACTGTGTTAGAATATCAAATGTATGTTAACGATTAAAATCTGTGTTCAAACCCTTCAAAAATTTCTGAAGACACTTCGAATGATGAGCAATCGAGATGATGATCCAACCACATGTTACCCACAGTTATGTACCCGAAAAACTCTTGAAACCAGAGTAAAAGTTTAAACAACGTATCCGTGTCAGATTCTTTGGCATTTATTAGCAAAAATAACTTTGCGACTCCTATTCAAAGTAGCCAGTTTTGTCACAGTTCCAGCAAGTCAACTTCAACTTTTCAGTCAGACTAACCTTATTATAACCTTGAGATATACACCATCGTTACCAGGGAACCTTTTACATTCCACCACATTATTAGCAGATGTACCAACAACTTCATTACCCTTTGACTTTAGCCTCTCCAAAAAGTCATTATAATTATTTATTGAAACCCCATCATTTACTCATTCGCATCTTGTAATGAGAATTACCATACGAATCATTGGGAATTAGCAATCAGTATTTTGAAATTTCGCAGCATGTCTACGCCAACAGTTATATGTGTATATATAACGTCTATCTTCTGGACTTAATTTGAATGTGAAGTTTCTGAAAAACACTCCGAACTACGAATTGGTTCTCCGAAAATGGAAAAAAATGCTGATGAAGCAGCAAAAACTATAAACGACTTTAAACGGTAAAAGCTGGATGATAATGATGAAGTGCGCTGGCAAAGCGCAGAAAAAGAGAAGTTTTGGAACTGGAAAACGGATTGAGCAAAGTAGGAAGGAGACTGTGGACAAATTACAAAGACTGAACCTGACTTCAAAGGATCCAAATGATTCAGTACCTGCTGAAGTCATTAATAAATACCTTGCTCCTGACTCTAAACCCCTGCGGACAATATTCTTCATCATCCTCTGATATTAGAAATTCTAAAATATCATCATATCTTTCATTATAAATATCCTCCATATTTCTGAAGATATTTTCTTAATTTTTCTTATTTGAAATCATTTACCTCTTCGCGCTATCTGTATTACATCATAAAAGAAACTATTTTAGTTTCTAAATTCTGAAACATTCAAGTTTAAAATAGGAATATTTTGAAGTAGTGTTGGGAACTGAAGCATGAATTAGTATAATATAATGACACTTGATCAACGTGATTATATTACAGTAAGTCATGCTGAGTTTCTAAATAGAACGTGATGATTCACAGATCATAACAACATCATGTGCCATGTTATACGACTCTTGTATTCTATTTAACCTCTAAAATATCAAGAAAATATTTCTTGATGATTCGGCCTTTTCCAAGGTATTCTAGTAATTTGACAAGTCAAGATCGTGCCATCACAATTTCCTTCCTAGAACATTAACAATGTTCATTCCGAAATTCATATCTGTGAATTCTGGACCATTACAAGCGGTGCTTAATCGCAAGAAGAAGAAACGAAAGGACAAAACTCCGAAATAGAAATTGGGGTATAAATTGCAGCAAATAAAAGAGAGCATTAACTGTGAATGATAATGATTATAGAAGACAGAAGCAGAGACTTTGAAATATAAGGGAACATATAAAGCTCAACGATAAACCAGAAATTATAAACCATATATATCGATGCATATAGCAATATAAAGACACGGGAGAACTAGAAACACTATAAACCCAAGAGTATAGTAGAAGTAAATAGATTCTTCCAGCGGTAGATGAAAAAGAAGAATGACCGATATGAAAGTTAGAAGTATATCGAGAATCAGAACTGGATGGAGCATATTGATGAATACTTTAAAATATGAGTTGAGGGGGAAAGAATAGAAGGTGATGAAACATGACTAGGAACTTAGAAATCAACAGATTTAACTCACATAATGGCGGAATAAGTGAATCAAACCCTCTAGTGAATAGGTTAAGTTTTTTTTGATTAATTTAGTCAAACCACAACTAAATCAAGTGTGATTAGATCAACACCTAGAGCTATTATTCACTACCTGGGTGATTTGGACTGAGAGAGAATTGGAGGAGCTCACTAGATCTGAGTGTGTGTAACAAATGAAAGGCTTAACCTAAAATGAAGAACATAAGACTTTATATACCCCTGCTGTTGACTCACCCATACGATTCATTCATCACACGTACGAGTTGGCTTTATCAGCCGTACGGGTGATCACTCACTCGTGTCTTCTCATTTAGGTTGTAATTGTGACTTAGCTCAGCATCAACCGTGCGTATGAGTCTGTCAGCCGTACTAGTGAGGCTTCACTCGTACGTCTGACTAAGTCTAACATAGTCAAACATCTAAATCTCGTTCCTGCAGTTCCTGTAACCACATACAAACACGGATAGGATAATAACGAGCAATCATGGTGGCCTGTAAACTGTT
This sequence comes from Rutidosis leptorrhynchoides, assembly GCF_046630445.1. Lineage (NCBI taxonomy): Eukaryota > Viridiplantae > Streptophyta > Magnoliopsida > Asterales > Asteraceae > Rutidosis > Rutidosis leptorrhynchoides. Next base: position 345,992,036 of record NC_092341.1, read on the forward strand.
CTACCTACAATGGACGTGGGTAGATGTCTAGAGACTTGCATAAAATGCATCAACAGAAGGTGTGAGTTGTAAGGAAATGAAGGAGGTGAATTTATAAGAAAATCTCTGACAGAACAATTAAAATGGACGATCGCATTTAAAGCGGATCCTAATTCCCTTGATTACCGGAGAGTCAAATCTTATTAAGAAGATTTTCTTCAAATCCCTTGAAATCTGGGAATCAATCATATCTATGTCAAATGATAAGATGAATCTACACTTACTCATTTCACTCTTCTATGTTAGCTTCATTCGTGCTCTTCATATAAATGGATTGTTTATCCAAATTATTCGCTGATGATAAAACTCTAATTTTCAGCCCGTATGCATCATGAAAACATACTTATTATCATTCACGACCTTTCCACTCAAATTTCGGGACGAAATTTCTTTAACAGGTAGGTACTGTGATAACCCGGAAATTTCCAACCAAATTTAAACTTTAATCTTTATATGTTTCCGACACGATAAGCAATATTTGTTAAGTTAAATTTCAAGAATTTTAAACTATGTTCATACATTCATTCAACCTTGACCAAGTTCCAACGATTCACGAACCATTAAACGAATATGATTATATATGTATATGTGTATATATATTATAACTTGAAACGTAAATAAAATATTAGATTAAATACTTTATATGATTGTATCTGTTTCAAAATGTTTATCAATGGAATTAGAAGATAAGATCAAATGATTGAATTATCATATATATTGAATTATGATTACAAGTCTCTGTTGAAAGGCCCACGTTGATTTGAGAAATCTTTCCATTTTAACAATATTCGGAAAATGGTAAAGTGATTTATAAATAAGAACAAATTGTCAATCATTGAGAACTAGACAAAGGATAGTGGAAAGAGTGAATCTCATAAAGACTCGATTGATCTATTTAGTTTCAAACGTACAAAAACGTTTTCAGTTTAAAAAGAACTTTATTATTAAAACGTATATAACTTTTATAAATATCTAGAACCACTTTTGACAACTCATTACTTAACTAGTATGACGATATTTATATTTTATTTTATTAAATATATATAACGATTTAAATTAATATTATATACATTTATACGCATATTATACGTACATAGTTTTATACTTTTGCTATACTTAAACTTTACCTTTACTTTATTTTTACTTTACTTTAACTTTAATAATTCACTTTAATAATTCATGTTTTAATAATTTACTTTAATAATTCATACTTTAATAATTCACTTTAATAATTCAAAAATCTATTATAAATAGAATTCAATAGGTTTCATTATTTCATAGAAACTTGAAAATATTTTTCTCTAAACTCTCTCAATCGATTTACATATATATATATATATATATTTACTCCGTATTATTTCAAGATATTATTAGTATACATAAAATATTACGACGGAGTGCTGTCCGAGTGATTTCGAAATTATTTTTCGAGTGGGATAGCATTAAGGAAATTATGGGTTATAGCTATGGAGGTGATTGAGTATGGTTCATGGGTATGCTCGTGAGGTCAATATAGTGTTTATCATTTCCGTTACGTCTACGTACCTTTCCTGCAATATTGAATCTCAATATTGATACGTGAGTACTCATAATTTAACTTTTACATACTAATAGTGTATCCCTGACTAGTGCTCGAGTATTTAAGATTATGCATGCTTGTACTTTTGATATTGCCCTTAGACAGGTTAGGTTGAATCTTGAATTAGTTACACTTGCGGTTGAGATAAGGTATAAGATATGCATGTCCTTGGAAAGCTAGCAAAAAATTAAGAACTTTTCCTTTAGATATCGAATGGTTTCAATGAACGGATTAGAAGTTATAATCAATTGAATTTTCGATATTTTTATTAAAAATGATTATTATTATCGTCGTTTTTATCGTCGTTCTAGTTTTATCTTATTATTATCATTATTATTATCTTTATCAATAAAAGGGATTTATCATTAAAAATTGTTATTTTTTTTTATTATTACTATCGTTATTATCATTAAAGTTATAATTAGTATTATTATTATTATACAATTATTATTATTATTATTATTATTATTATTATTATTATTATTATTATTATTATTATTATTACTGGTATTATTATTATTATTATCATTATTAATATATATATATCATTATTTAAAAATGGTTATGGTTATTGTTATTATTATTATTACTATATTATCATTAAGATAATTATTAGTATTATCGATAATAATGTTATAGTAACTATCATTATTAATATTAGTGTAATTAAAACAAATATTTGTAACACCTAATTATTTTGATTACTATTATTATCATTATTATGAACAAGATATAAAAGACGATTAAAAGCTATTAAACGAAATGATTAGGAAATAATGGGTAAGAGTATCATGATGAAATTAAAATATTATAAGATATTGATTTAGATAAAATTATCGTTCTTATTATTTTTATCATTACTATTATTATTAAAAGTATCGTTAGTATTAAAACTATCATTTTAACAAAAATTATCATTTTAATAGAAATGTCATTGTTACTATAAAATATCATTATTATTATTATTTTAAATAGAATTATTATTTTAAAGATAATATTAAAAATTATCGTAAATATTAAAGTTATCATAATTAGAATTATCGTTTTATCATAATGTCATCTTAGTAATTATAAATATTGATATTTTTATAATAATAATTATTATTACAAAATAATACAACTTTTACTTACTATCATTATAGATATTATTTCATCAAATAAATATGTGATACAAACATATTTTACTACGTGTAATAACCTATCATATTATCTTTATGATATTAAATGAACCCTATAAATTTTATTACTTAATATATATAAAAGTATATTTTATTATATAAATTTAATATAAAATTTTATTTATTAATAAATAAATTATATTATTTACTCTAATAAATCTTTTAAAAATATTTAAAAATATAAAATGGCGATATTTAAACTATATATTAATCATGTATAGATTTTTGGAAATTATTTTGAGTCAAATTTACTTTTGTTGACTTTTGCATATTAGTCTCGAGCATTAGGATTGTGGTACACTATGACTTGACCTAATTTGTTAGACAAATATTGACCAACACATAAATATATATAATTAATTTAGGTTCGTGAATCCGAAGCCAACCTTGCACTTGTTCAATGACGTTATATGTATTTTTACTACGAAATACAGTATGGTGAGTTTCATTTGCCTTTTTACCCTTTATATTTTTGGGACTGAGAATACATGCGCTTTTATAAATATTTGACGAAATAGACACAAGTAATTGAAACTACATTCTATGGTTGAATTATCGAAATCGAATATGCTCCTTTTTATTAAATTCTGGTAATCTAAGAATTAGGGAACAGACACCCTAATTGACGCGAATCCTAAGGATAGATCTATTGAGCCTAACAAACCCCATCCAAAGTACTGGATGCTTTAGTACTTTGAAATTTATATCATGTCCGAAGGAGGATCCCGGAATGATAGGGGATATTCTTATATGTATCTAGTTAATGTCGGTTGCCAGGTGTTCACCATATGAATGATTATTTTTGTCTCTATGCATGGGACGTATATTTATGAGAACTAGAAATGAAATTCTTGTGGTCTATTAAAATGATGGAAATAAATGATTATGATAAACTAATGAACTCACCAACCTTTTGGTTGACACTTTAAAGCATTATATTCTCAGGTGTTAAAGAAATCTTCCGCTGTGCATTTGATCATTTTAAAGATATTACTTGGAGTCTTTCATAGCATATTTCGAAGAACGTTGCATTCGAGTCATTGAGTTCATCAAAGATTATTATTAAATCAATTTATAGTTGGATAGTGGATATTATGAAATGGTATGCATGCCTGTCAATTTTCGATGTAAAGAAAGATTGTCTTTTAAAAACGAATGCAATGTTTGTAAAATGTATCATATAGAGGTCAAATACCTCGCAATGTAATCAACTATTGTGAATCGTTTATAATGTATATGAACGGGTCCTTTCAACATCGCTCTCCTTCACCCTCAACTGGTGATAACCTGATCGCAAATCGATCTTAGAGTAAACACTGGATCCTTGCAGCTGATCGAAAAGATCATCAATCCTGGGAAGGGGATAACCGGTTCTTGATTTTCAACTTGTTAAGTTCGCGGTAATCAATACACATGCGGAAAGATCCGTCCTTCTTCTTCACGAACAAAACAGGCGTGCCCCAAGGCGATGAACTTGGTTTGCAGTTCTTGTAGTTGACTCTGCAACTCTTGCATCTCGAAAGGTGCGAGTCGATAAGGTGCGCGAGCTACAGGTGCAGCTCCTGGTACTAGGTCAATCTAGAACTCCACTGATCTTGGCGGCGGTAATCCAGGTAATTTTTCTGGAAAGACGTCTGGAAATTCGTTCACAATTCGTACATCATCTACGCTTTTCTCCTCCGTTTCCAACTTTTTCACATGTGCCAAAACAGGAAAACGCCCTTTTCTCATGACTTTTTGTGCCTTCATGCAACTAATAAGGTTCAACTTTGGGCAACATCTCTCTTTGTATACAATCAATGGCACACCGTCTCCGCGGGGTATACGAATAATCTTCTCTCCACAGATAACTTCTGCTTTTACTTTGGACAGCCAGTCCATACCAACTATTACATCAAAGCTTCCTAAGTTAATGGGTATCAAATCAATCTCAAAATCCACACCAGCTAAGTTTATTATACCTTCTCGGGCAATTTGGTTAACTTTCTCAAGTTTCCCATTGGCTACCTCAACAAGAATACCCTCGTCTAACGGAACTAATGACCAGTCTATCTTAGAGCAAAAATGTCTACATACATAACTTCTATCGGCACCAGTATCAAACAAGACAGAAGCTAATAGTTTATTGACAGTGAATGTACCTGTGACCAAGTCAGGATCCTCACGGGCATCCCTGGCGTTCATGTTGAAGACTCTTCCAAGTGCTGGCCCACCATCCTTCTTCTTGTTCGGACATTCATTCTTGAAGTGACCCTACTGGTGGCATTCAAAACATTTCTTTGGCCCATTTGGATTTGTTCTCACAGCTGGGGTGGTGATCTTACAATCATTGCCAATGTGTCCAGTCCTCTTACACTTTTCACATACCACGTTGCAGTACCCAGTATGATGCTTGTAGCATCTCTTGCACTGCAGAAGGCTACCGTTGTAGTTAGGGTTCGAGCTAGGGTTCGGGTTAGGGTTCCTCCAGTCATTGTTTCCCTTGAAATTCTCGTACCTCTTAGCTAGGTTTTGATCAAAGAATTTCCATTGTTTCCGTCCCACTTAAGTTTCCCATTATTAGTTCCCGATTCTAATTTCACCTTTTACAGCTCTTGATGGGTAATTTGATTCATCAGGGTATGCGCCATGCGCATAGCTTCTGGAACATTTGCTGGTTTCGAAGAGGTGACATTTCCCTGAATGGTCTTGGGAAGTCCCCACAAATACCGTTCCATTTACTTAAATTCAGGAGTAACCATCGTGGGGCACTGATAATGCTAAAAACGAACATATATTTCATAGCATTATCCATCAAGAAAGACAAGCTTTTAGTTGCAATTGTTCTATTCACAAGTGATATTCGTTTAAATAATAAAAGGTGAAGACAAAAGACAGATTCGACGAATTGAAGACGCAAACGACCAAAAAGCTTAAAAGTACAAAGTACAATCAAAGTGGTTCAAATTATTGATAATAAACGTCTCAAAATTACAAGAGTACAAGACGCGAAATGCAAAATACAAGATATTAAATTGTACGCAAGGACGTTCGAAAATCCGGAACCGGGACCAGAGTCAACTCTCAACGCTCGACTCAACGGACTAAAAATTACAAGTCACCTATGCATATAAATATAATATAATATTTAAATAATTCTTAAAATTATTTATATATTATATATATTTATATAAACCGTCGGCAGAAAGCAAACAAAAGTACATGAGCTAGAAAAAGTGGCCATGCGATTGCATGGCCTGAAGGCCTAAATCCCATGCGATCGCATGGTGAATAGTTTCAGGCCACACCCCTATAAATTTCGCAGTTTTGGTTGATCTTTTACACCATCTTTTTCTTCTTCTCAATCTCAACGTATATATATATATATATATATATATATATATATATATATATATATATATATATATATTAATTATAATTTTAATTTTAATTTTAATTTTAATAATAATAAGGGTATGTTAGCGAATGTTGTAAGGGTGTAAGTCGAAATTCTGTCCGTGTAACTCTACGCTATTTTTAATCATTGTAAGTTATGTTCAACCTTTTTAAATAAATGTCTCGTAGCTAAGTTATTATTATGCTTATTTAATGCCTAAGTAATCATGATGTTGGGCTAAATATTAAAATTGGGTAATTGGGCTTTGTACCATAATTGGGGTTTGGACAAAAGAACGACACTTGTGGAAATTAGACTATGGGCTATTAATGGGTTTTATATTAACTAAATGATACCTCGTTAATTTAATATATAGACTTATAATTTGACATATTTATATATAACCACATACGCTTGACTGGGTACGGTGGGCGGGATATCTATAAATACCAATAATTGTTCATTTTACCGAACACGGAACTGGATTAATAGTTAATAGACTTGTTGAAACAGTGGTGGATTACATTCAAGGGTAATTGGTGTAATTGTTAACAAAGTAGTAAAACCTTGGATTACACGCAGTCGATAACCTGGTGTATTCATTAAACAAAGTATTAAGACCTCGTTACAATTCGAATCCCCAATTAGTTGGAATATTTGACTTCGGGAATAAGAATAATTTGACGAAGACTTCCGTATTTTATGATTATGACTGATGGACTATTATGGACAAATCCTTATGGACATATCAAATAATTCAGGACAAAGGATAATTAACCCATGGGAATAAACTAAAATCAACACGTCAAACATCATGATTACGGAAGTTTAAATAAGCATAATTTCTTTATTTCATATTTAATTGCACTTTTAATTATCGCACTTTTATTTACTATCATTGTATTTAATTGCACTTTTAATTATCGTACTCTTTAATTATCGCAATTTTATTTTATCACACTTTTATTTACTGTTATTGTATTTAATTGCACTTTTAATTATCGTACTCTTTAATTATCGCTTTAAATTAAGTTGTATTTATTTTTAATATTTTACATTAGGTTTTAACTGCGACTAAAGTTTTAAAATCGACAAACCGGTCATTAAACGGTAAAATCCCCCTTTTATAATAATAATATTATTTATATATTTTTGTATTTTTACAATTATAAGTTAAAACTAATATAGCGTTAGACTTGGCTAAGTCTCCCTGTGGAACGAACCGGACTTACTAAAAACTACACTACTGTACGATTAGGTACACTGCCTATAAGTGTTGTAGCAAGGTTTAGGTATATCCATTCTATAAATAAATAAATATCTTGTGTAAAATTGTATCGTATTTAATAGTTTTTCATAGTAGAAATATAACTATTTTGTATACACATCGCACATATCAAGTATTTTTGGCGCCGCTGCCGGGGAACTGCTTAAACGCCGGAAGCGAAACGCTATATATAAAAAAAAATCTATATATTTGTTGTTAAGAGTTGTTAAAAATTTATAAAGTATTTTTATTTTAGTTTTTAAAATTAAATTTTTTATTTAAGTTATTTATATTTTATTTAATCTAAAACAGAAAACAGAAAAAAAAATTATAAAATTACTCGGCCTGGTATTGTAGCAGCCTAACCCATCTGGCCCGATTTCCTACTTCATGCGATCGCATGAATATATAACATACACTCCATGCGATCGCATGGAGTGATTTGACTCGCATGATACCTTAGCTGTATGAAATTAGGGTTAATTATTATTATTATTTTTATTTAATTAAAACCCTAATTAAGGTTAGTGTATTTTAATATTTAGTTTAGTTTTATTTATTTAATTTGTATTTTTAGTTTTATTTAGTTTTAATAAATTATAAAATTAATAGTTTTATAAAATAAATAATATAAAAATAATATTTTTATAAAAATTGTACTTTTTACAACTTTAAGTTTATTTTTTTATATTTTGTATCTTTTTATTTGTTTTAGCGTAATATTTGTATTTTTCGTTCGTAATTAGTTTTAATTCATAGTTTTTGCCATAGTTATTTTTATTTCTAGATTCTTAGGCTTTGCCGTAAAATCCCTTAAAGTACTTTTTCTTTAGACTAAGATTTAGGTGCTTTAGAATTTTGCGACGCCGTTTTAATATTTTAGTACCTTTTTAAGTTATTATCGTTTTGGAAATAGTATTTCTTTTAAGCTTTAATATTTTTAGACGCAACTTTTAATTCTTAGTTTTTAGTTCCTTTTTAAGTTTCGACGCGCTACTTTCTTATTTTTATTTTTCGACGCCTATTATTTTTCGACCTTTTATTTTTCGACGTTTTCCGACGCGCTCTTTTTCTTTCTTATTTCTCGACACTCTAGTTTTTTAGGACATAGAATTTTTTATTTCTTCTCTCTAATTTCTTTAAATTTCAATGAAAAATTATTTTAAGTGGTTGAATTGATAGGCATCAAAATTTTCTGGTTCGTAGTAATAGTTGGATTTGTTAGTGGCGAGTTGTGGGCTTCCGATTTAAAGGGTCCTGGCTACCTGCTGCATCTATTGGCTATTCGAAACGTGGGAAAAATCAAAAAATTCTATTAATTTGATAACTTATATAATTTTTATATTTTATAACTAATAGGATATTCAGTGAATGCACCGAGCAAAACGTTCACCACCTTTTGTACGTTCACCACCTGTAACTCGATCAAGACATCTAGCCAATATTGTCGCCGTTGATTTTTCTTTAGAATTGTCATCTAGTTGACCAAATACTCCAATTCAAATTTCCGATAATCCATTTTTTGAACCCGACCTCACAATTGAGAATCCGGAGGATATTCAGGGACAATTCAGAGATCCTGAACCACTAATCTTTCCTCCGGAACCACCAATCATTCAAACAGAAATTGTCGAGGAACCAACTGTTAAATCAGAATAATATAGTGATTCAGATTCAACAAATTCAATCATGGAAAATCTGGAACCTCTAAGTATGGAAGACCGAATGCGAGCTAAACGCACTGGCCAAGGTCACGCAATTACTCAACCTGACATTAATGCGCCAGATTATGAAATCAAAGGACAAATTCTACACATGGTAACTAATCAATGCCAATTTAGTGGTGCACCGAAGGAAGATCCAAACGAACATCTTCGTACCTTTAATAGGATCTGCACTCTATTTAAAATAAGAGAAGTGGAGGATGAACAGATATATCTCATGTTATTTCCCTGGACTTTGAAGGGAGAAGCCAAAGATTGGTTAGAATCGTTACCTGAAGGGGCGATTGATACATTGGACATTTTAGTTGAAAAATTTCTTAAACAATTCTTTCCGGCATCTAAAGCCGTAAGACTTCAAGGAGAAATTGTTACGTTCACACAAAAGCCAAATGAAACTCTATATGAAGCGTGGACAAGATTTGGAAAGTTATTGAGAGGATGTCTGCAACATGGTTTAGACACTTGTCAAATAGTACAAATATTCTACCAAGGATGCGACATCACTACAAGAAAAGACATCGATATAGCAGCTGGTGGTTCCATTATGAAGAAAACCGCAACTGATGCTTACAAAATTATTGATAACACTGCTTCCCACTCACATGAGTGGCACCAAGAAAAAGATATCGTTAGATCATCTAAAGCAGCTAGAGCCGATTCTAGCCATGACTTTGATTTCATTTCTGCAAAGATAGATGCTGTCGAGAGACGAATGGAAAAGATGACTAAAGATATTCACTCAATACGAATTAGTTGTGAGCAGTGTGGAGGACCACATTTAACAAAAGATTGTCTCAGTATTGAACTAACAATGGAACAAAGAGAGAATGTTTCATACATAAACCAAAGGCCTGGAAATAATTATCAGAATAATTATCAACCGCCAAGACCAATCTACAATCAAAACCAGAATTATAACTGAAATGTTCCATACAACAACCAACAAGGTCCTAGCAATCAACAAGTATCCAACAATACTTACAATCAGCAAAGACCTATTTTTCAAAACAAACCACCACAAACCGATGATAAAAAGCCAAATTTAGAAGATATGATGTCAAAGCTAGTTGAATCTCAAACTCAATTTTTCACATCTCGAAAACAAACCAATGAACAAAATGCTCATGCATTTAGAAATCAACAAGCTTCTATTCAAAATCTGGAACAATAAGTAAGTAACCTAGCAAGGTTGATAGGTGAAAGAAAACCGGGAAGTCTACCTAGCGATACAAATGCTAACCCCCGGAATGAAACAGCTAAAGCCATTACCACAAGAAGTGGTATCACACTTAAACCACCTGAAATACCTGTAATTTCTGATGACTCTATTCCTACTCCACAAGAACCACAATCTGAGCAAGATAAGGAAACAGAACCAGTAGTTGAAAAGGTTAATGAAGATAACACAGTTAAGGCTAAACCTTATGTTAAACCATACCAACAACCACTTCCTTACCCGAGTAAAATGAGAAAAGAAAGACTTGAAGCCGAGCAATCCAAATTCTTGGATATGTTTAAATAGATAAATGTAAATCTTCCTTTCATTGATGTAATTTCAGGAATGCCTAGATATGCTAAATTCTTGAAAGATCTAATCACAAATAGAAATAAAATGGAAGAACTCTCGGCTGTTACTATGAATGCTAATTGTTCTGCATTGCTGTTGAATAAGATACCGGAAAAACTTTCAGATCCAGGAAGTTTCACAATTCCATGTTTTCTGGGTAGTCTTAGATCAATAGAAGCATTGGCAGACTTAGGTGCTAGTATAAATTTAATGTCGTATTCACTATACGCTAAACTAGACCTTGGAGAATTGAAACCAACACGAATAAGTATACAACTAGCCGATCGATCAGTAAAATATCCTAGAGGGATAATGGAGAACATGCTAGTTAAAGTTGGTACTTTAGTATTTCCAGTAGATTTTGTTATTCTGGACATGGAAGAAGATTCTCGAGTTCCTCTCATATTAGGAAGACCATTCTTAAACACGGCCAAAGCAATAATAGACGTGTTCGGTAAGAAACTGACCCTAAGTATAGAGGACGAGAGTGTTACCTTTTTTGTAGATAGGGCCATGCAACAACCGCAATCTGCAGATGATACATGTTATTATATTCAAACTATATATTCACATGCAGAATTGTTAGAAGAATTTCCAGAATTATAAGGAACAGGATAATGTTCTTTAGGAGAAGGAACTGAACCAATTAATGAAGCTGAAATGTTAGCTACACTTATGGCTAATGGATATGAACCAACAACAGAAGAAATTCAAATGCTAAAAGAAGAAGACAGATATCGATATAAATCATCGATAGAAGAACCACCGACATTAGAGTTAAACCCACTTCCAAACCATTTGGAATATGCTTATTTACATGGTGAATCTGAATTACCTGTAATAATATCGTCTTCTCTTACTGAAAATGAAAAATCTCAATTCATTTCTGTGCTAAAAGCTCATAAACCAGCTATTGCATGGAAAATTCATGATATTAAAGGAATAAGTCCTTCGTATTGTACACATAAAATCCTTATGGAAGAAGGTCATAAAACATATGTGCAACGCCAAAGAAGACTAAATCCTAATATGCAAGATGTTGTTAAGAAAGAAATTATTAAACTGCTTGATGCAGGTTTAATTTATCCAATCTCTGATAGTCCATGGGTAAGCCCAGTTCAATGCATACCTAAGAAGGGTGGCATGACTGTCATCACAAATGAAAAAAATGAGCTTATTCCTACTAGGACTGTAACAGGATGGCGTGTTTGTATTGATTATAGAAAATTAAATGCCGCCATCAGAAAAGATCACGTTCCCTTACCTTTCATTGATCAAATGTTGGAAAGATTAGCCGGAAATAGTTACTATTGTTTTCTTGATGGTTTTTCCGAATATTTTCAAATTCCAATAGCACCTGAAGATCAAGAGAAAACCACATTCACGTGCCCTTATGGTACTTTTGCTTACAAACGCATGCCATTTGGACTTTGTAACGCCCCTGCAACCTTTCAAAGGTGCATGACGGCGATTTTTCATGATATGATAGAAGAATGCATGGAAGTTTTCATGGATGACTTTTCAGTCTTCGGTGATACATTTGAATCATGTCTAGTTAATCTTGAACGAATGCTTATTAGATGCGAACAATCAAATCTAGTACTTAATTGGGAGAAATGCCATTTCATGGTTAAAGAAGGCATCGTTCTTGGTCATAAAATTTTAAATGAAGGAATTGAAGTGGATAGAGCTAAAGTAGATGTAATTGCTAAACTTCCATATCCCACCAATGTTAGAGGAGTTAGGAGTTTTCTAGGGCATGCCGGTTTTTACAGACGTTTCATAAAAGATTTTTCTAAAATTGCCACTCCTATGAATAAACTCCTAGAAAAGGATGCTCCATTCATCTTTTCAGATGAATGCATCAAATCTTTTAATATTCTTAAAGAAAAACTCACTAATGTGCCAATCATGATAACACCAAATTGGAATCTACCGTTTGAACTAATGTGCGATGCAAGTGATTTTGCAATGGGAGCCGTTTTAGGACAAAGGATTGAAAAACGATTTCAACCTATATATTATGCTAGTAAGACGTTACAAGGAGCACAAACGAACTACACAACTACTGAAAAAGAACTCCTTGCAATTGTCTTTGCTTTTGACAAATTTCGTTCATATCTCGTTCTAGCAAAAACGGTGGTCTATACCGATCATTCTGCTCTTAGATACCTATTTTCGAAACAAGATGCCAAACCAAGATTAATCCGTTGGATCTTACTCTTACAAGAGTTCGATATTGAAATCCGAGATAAAAAGGGAGCAGAAAATCTCGCCGCTGATCATCTTTCTCGTCTTGAAAATCCTGAATTAAAAGTTCTGAATGAATCGGCCATACAAGACAACTTTCCTGATGAATATCTATTGAAGATAGATTATAATGAAATTCCATGGTTTGCAGACTATGCAAACTACTTAGTATGTGGATTCCTTGAAAAAGGATTATCGTACCAAAAACGAAAGAAATTCTTTAGTGATATAAAACACTATTTCTTGGAAGATCCACATTTGTTTAAAAGTTGTCCCGATGGAATAATACGCCGATGTGTATTCGGAGATGAAGCCAGTCAAATCTTAAACCATTGTCACACAGGACCAACAGGGGGGCATTATGAACCTCAACTTACAGCAAGAAAAGTTTACGATGCTGGATTCTATTGGCCTACAATTTTCAAAGACGCACACCTTCTTTGCAAATCCTGTGATGCTTGTCAAAGGGCCAGAAAAATAAGTCAACGTGATGAAATGCCACAAAATGTCATTCAAGTATGTGAAGTATTTGACATTTGGGGTATTGACTTTATGGGTCCATTTCCAAAATCTCATAATAATCTCTACATTCTCGTTGCCATTGATTATGTATCTAAATGGGCGGAAGCACAAGCTCTCCTAACTAACGATGCACGAGTTGTAGTCAACTTTTTAAAACGTCTTTTTGCAAGGTTTGGAACACCGAAAGCTTTAATAAGTGATCGGGGTACTCATTTTTGTAACAATCAACTTGAGAAAGTTCTTAAAAGATATGGAGTAACTCATAAAATCTCAACTGCTTATCATCCACAAATAAGTGGACAAGTTAAAAATACCAACCGAGCTTTAAAATGTATTCTAGAGAAAACCGTAGGATCAAATCTGAAGGAATGGTCCATGAAATTGGAGGATGCACTCTGGGCTTTTAGAACAGCCTACAAAACTCCAATTGGAACCACACCCTTTAAACTCGTTTACGGAAAAGCATGTCATCTTCCAGTAGAAATTGAACACAAAGCATTTTGGGCTTTGAAGACATGTAATCTTGATTTACATGAAGCCGGACGTCTACGATTAAGTCAATTAAACGAATTAGAAGAATTAAGACATGAAGCATACGAAAATTCGTTAATCTATAAAGAAAGAACGAAGAAATGGCATGATAAAAGAATCAGAAGTTCAAAAGAATTTAAAGAAGGAGACAGAGTTCTTCTTTTCAATTCACGATTCAAGCTATTTCCTGGAAAATTGAAATTAAGATGGTCTGGACCATTTATAGTCAAAAGAGTTTTCCCATACGGAACAATAGAGTTAATAAATTCAAATGAGATAGAATTTAAAGTTAATTGTCACAGAGTTAAACATTACATACATGGTCCGATGGAAGTAGACAATGAAGTCAATCATAATTTCACCACTCAAGAAAACCCTCAAAATGAAAACATAAATATGTTATCAACAACATATGAAAAATCAAAATTGGAAAATAGGGAGGATTCAAATTGGAGTGATGAAGAAGAATTTCTATACAAACCTCCCATTCTAAGAAATGAAGAAAAAGAAATTCAAATAGAAGTGAAAGAACCAAGAAAAGAACAACCGAAAAAGGTTTACAAACCAACTTGACTTACTAAAGTAGGAGACCCGGGTGAATTTATCATTTCTTGCTTGCTTAGTGATGGTGTTGTATATAATGGACTCGCAGATTTAGGAGCAAGTGCAAATATTATGCCTTTTTCCTTATACAAAAGATTAGGTATCGGTAAATTAAAACCAACCAAAATAGGTGTTCAATCATTTGACCTAACCATTAAACACCCGGTTGGAATAGCAAATAATTTACTTGTTAATATGGGAAGTTTGACCTTTGTTGCAAACTTCATAGTAATTAATATGGAGAAAAACCTTGATATTCCTCTAATTTTAGGTCGCCCATTTTTAGCAACCATCGAGGCGTTCATTGATGTAAGAGAAGGTAGAATGACACTTAGGGGTGGTGACAAATCGATCACCTTTGTGAACCGAAAGTTTAGATCTCCACCAACCAAAACTGTTAAACCAATAGAAACGCATAAGTGTAGGGAAGATGAAGAAACACTTAATGATGATCCGATCACAAAGAACCCCGTTGATGATACGAAATTAGATAAACCCGTTTTTAACAGTTTAACAAAGAAACTTTATAAACGGATTCACGATGCTAGGATTAAGGGAAACTTTAAGTTATGTAACCGATTAGTATCCAATTTATCGCAAAAATAAAAGGCGATGTTAGTTGAATTTGTGAAAGTTACGGAGGAAATCAACAAATGGATTAAAGCAAAAGTCAGAGATATACAAGTTGTTGATGATCCAATTGAAAATAACGTTAATCAAAATTTCAACACCAAATCTAACTAAGTGTGGGGAGGTTCAAATCTTTTTAGGGTAATATATATTTCTGTTAGAGTTAGATTTTTCTGTTTTCGTGTAGTTTTCGAGAATGGAATCCGAATGGTCTTTCCCTAGCAGACCCTAAAGAACTAGTCTTCTCCCTCCATTCTGAATTTTTATTTTTTTAGGTTTTGCGAGATGAAGAATTCCTTTGATCTAAACCATGGTCTAATGCTACACGCTTTAATCACTAAACGTAATAATGACACACTCCCGAGTGACCTGGTATCAGTAATAAGAGCCAAATTGGACTGAGTAAGAAAAGAACTCAGAAACGATCATAATAAGTTACATTTTGGTAAAGGAAAATCAAAATCCGCAGCGAAAAGAAGAGCACGACACCTTGAAAGATGTCACAAATGCGGAAAATGGTCACACGAAGGAAAATGCTCGATGAATCAGACATATTCCATTACCGAGTTCGTTACTTTATGCAGAGAAGGACCGTTCATATGTTTCGAAGAAAAATCGTTGAATGCTCGAGGTTATGCCTATGTAGCTATGGAAAACCAATTAGTCCGACTATCTTATGAGTGGGCTAAAGCAGGTCACTGAGAATTCTATCTCACAGGTAAGTATGTGCAGTTTTTATTTTTATTTTATTGCTTTTAACCTTTTGATAATAAACGCTAAATCGTTCGCTATAAAGTATTAAATTGGTACTCAATAAAATTAGGTTTTGCGACCGAAATTATTGATATCATACAAAAATTTATTACAACACTGCGAAATTTACCATTTATTCTTAAGGTATAAATATCTTTAATCAATCAACCCAAAATATTTCAGAAATTCGTCAGGAGTAAAACTAGGTAATATAGCTGAAATTACTTTACCGAAAAGAGGGGCGTATATTTTTGATAATATTTGATTGATTAAAGTGAGATAAAAGACCAAAAAGATTTTTAATTTTTATTTTTACTTTGTTTTTAAAATTAATATATTAATATTAAATTATTATTGTAAACTTTTAAAATCAATATATTTAAGTTTGTAAATATTTGAAAAAATTAATAATATAAAGTTCGTATGTATAAAAATATTAATAATATGAATTTTTAATTTTATGCATTTCAAATTTAAGTTTGGTGTGAATTTTTAAAAAAAATAAAAATTTACTTTATTTCACTAAGTTAAAATTTTGATTTTTAAAATTCGTCATGAGTTGAAAACTAGGTCGTTGAACCGAAATTGCTCCACCCAAGGGAGGGACGAGAATTTTTATTATCATTATTTTTAATCTTATTGAATTAAAGTATGCCAAAAACATTTAAAAAACCCAAAAATCTTTGCTTTTAAAACAACGCTTTGAATTGACAAATTTTAAAATTTTGTCGAGAGACGGACTAGGACAACTATCCGAAACACCCTCACTCCTAAAAAGAAACAAATTTTTAAAATTTTATTAATTTATGTTTTATTAGTATAAGGTTTTTATAATAAAAAAAAAAAAAAGGACCTCATGCGATCGCATGAGATTTACCATGTAACCTCATGCGATCACATGAGGCTGAAAATCAGGCCAGAAACAAAAAGGGCAGCGAGCTGCTCTCTGTCCCATTCCATACACACACATACGAAAACACACACACATCTCACCCTAAAATCACCATTTTTTCACCAAATTCAACCAAATTTCTCGCTATAATCCGCTCTAAACATGAATTTGATAAGAAGTTTATCAAGAAGGGTAACAATTTCACTCCTAAACCTCTTTAAATTTGATTTTTAGTGTTCTTGAGCTATATTTTTCCTAATTTGATTTTGTTAATTTCTAGTGTAATTAGTGTTAAATTGTTAGTATTTTATGCATGTATAACCTAGATTGATGCTATTTAACATGATTTGAAGCCAAAAACTTCAAAAATTTTAGAAATCTACGGTTTGTGTTCTTGAGCAATTTGGGGCTTTTTGATATAAACAAGTTATGGCCAATTTTTGTCATGAATTATAGCTAAATTAAGTAGTGTAACATGTTTAGGTAGCTAAATGATCCAAACTTTGATCCTAAACATGATTTTTGAGAATTAAAGTGGACTTTTTAAGTCTAAAATTCATGAACTTGATTAATTTGATATAATTGCCATTTGAGACTTGTTTAATTGTTAGTAATGACTATTTTGACATATTATTTGAGTTAAATGCTTATGAACTTTGTATACATTTTCATATATGCTTATTTGAAAAAGTGTAGAATTGTAAAAATTGTGAAAATGTGTATAAGTTTAATTTTGATTAAACATGTTATTATAATTATTTCAAGTTGTTATTTTGCTAACACTAATGTATATTTGGATGCACAAATTTTGTGTTTAATGTGTTTTGCAGAGATTTACTAATACTGATGGTGCATCATCATCATCTAGACAACCTGCTCCAGAACCTGAACCAGAAATGCAATACAAACCAGAACCCGAACAAGAACAACAACAGGAACCACAACAACAACCTGATCAACACGTACCTTATTATGATGCGCTACAATTTGTTGATGCCTTTATAGTATTTCCGATGCATCCGCCTGTAGAATACCCAACGATTCCTGAACACACGTTGCATCGTAAACTAAGATTTGATAGAAGCTGGAGAGATTACCCAACATATCAAAGTAACAAATTCAAACTGATACCGAAAAATGTAGAAGTGCCAAGGGTAATCGATTGGGAGCCTTTGGAAAGGGTCCAACTTGCTAACTCAGTTAGGGAACATCTGATCCAAAGGTATGGCAGCTCTTCTTTTTATGATTGGGAACGTTTATTCACCATTCGTAGACCTGTATATAAGGAATGGTGCATTGAACTTATGAGTACTATTTTGTTAAATGCGGATGTAGATAGATTAGATGATAGAAGTTTTTTTAGATTTATACTTGGCCATAGGATGTACAGGATGTCCATGCTGGACATGGCCAGGGCTTTGCAGATATATACTCCTAGTGAATTACTACTACCCGATTGTATGAATTTGATTTATCGTGGTGAAAGGGTAGATAGGAATTTTGACGCGAACGCCATCTGGAGGCGTATTGTAACAACCCAACCCGTTAACCAACCAATAACGCGGAATAATAAAATAAAAAAGTTCTTTGTGCAGCAAATGGCGCGGCGCGCCATGACCCTGCGCGGCGCGCAAAATGGCCTGGACAGGCTGCTGTCCCAAAAGGTCCCAAATGCGAAAATGTTTGACCACTTCCCGACACATTTAGACTAAACGGTTTTCACAACATAGTATAATAGTTAAAACTAACACGTTCCATCAATAAAAAGGGTTTTACGACACCGGGCCCACATATGCCCAAATTACCCTTTCAGTACCAATTTCAAGTTTTCGACCACACGACTTTTAACACAAAATAAAGCCGAGCAAGGCGATTGGGGATACGCTACCCAATCCTAATCAATCCAAAAGCAATCCTTCTAAAGCAACTACGCGAGTCCACTAGTCCCACGCTTACCCGAGCCACCGCATCCATGCAAATCTATAAAAAGGTAAACAACGAGATGGTAAGCTAACGCTTAGTGAATGTAAAGATACTATACACATACATATGCATAAAATGGCTACACATCACCAAGCATCAAAATAGAACATACCGTGTCCGCATGGTAAACAACTACAAAGAGCACAATAGACAAAGTAGCCACACGCTACGTAATCGCCAAGCTAACATCACACAATTAGCTACAACACAACAATAAGTATATACGCGTATATAACAAATATAATCAAACAATAACGATAAGGTTAACCCCTTAACCCAAACCACATGAAGGTTGGCCGAACTACCCGAGCCTTAGTGAATTCGCACTACCCGAGATTCACTTCCTTCACCACTTCTACAACCGAGGTTGGCCGAACTACCCGAGCCTTAGTGAATTCGCACAACCCGAAATTCACCACCTCATCACCAAGATGACCGAAACAACCCGAGTCATCATGAATCCGCACTAACCGAGATTCATTTCCTCAACAACAAATGCTAGCAACCCATCTCCAAAAGGGTTATCCAAAACGCTAGCCAAATCATAATACCAAGGGTAAAGACCCACAACGCATAAGCGTATCACATGGACCCGAAGCACAAGGTCCATTATTCCACACGAACATAGAGTAAACCCGAACAAGGGTCACCCTACACGCACGCACCCATCTTACACATACACATGTGCATAGTAAATTTACACTCACCTTAAACGCCTTGATGAATGTAACCGAATAATCCGCAACACGCCAATGGAATGTAGTTATTCCATTAACAACAATTACAACAACACAATTAGGGTGGATTTACAAATCAACCCAAATCGACAACTAGTGCAATTTTGACCCAAATGCACTTCCAAGTACAAACCGCGCCCAAAATTAACCAATAATCACTAACACAAGTGAGAATGGTCCTAATACGCCAATTAAACCCAATCATAGGTGGTAAACACGTATCTTACCCAAAATGACACTTAAACCCTAATTTGACCCATAAGAAGTCAATATCACGTCATTAGCAAGTTTTGACACCAAAACATATTTAACTCGGTTCTATGCTTTAACTTAATCCATTTTAAGTTTATAAACCTTATTACCTCAACAATTGAGTCATAATCATCAACAAACCCTAATTTTGACTCTAGTCAAAATTAGTCAACCACAAGAACCCTAATTGTCTCCAAAACATCAATAATCACTAATACTAGTGATTATACACCATTTACAAGTCTTAAACATGGTTAAATCATTAACCAACCTGATAATGTTAAAAACGAACATATATTTCATAGCATTATTTCTCAAGAAAGACAAGCTTTTAGTTGCAATTGTTCTATTTACAAGTGATATTCGTTTAAATAATAAAAGGTGAAGACAAAAGACAGATTCGACGAATTGAAGACGCAAACGACCAAAAAGCTCAAAAGTACAAAATACAATCCAAGTGGTTCAATTTATTGATGAGAAACGTCTCAAAATGACAAGAGTACAAGTTACAAAACGCAAAGTACAAGATATTAAATCGTACGCAAGGACGTTTGAAAATCCGGAACCGGGACCAGAGTCAACTCTCAACGCTCGACGCAACGGACTAAAAATTACAAGTCAACTATGCACATAAATATAATATAATATTTAAATAATTCTTAAAAATTATCTATATATTATATTTATATTTAAATCCGTCGGCAAACAAAGAGCCAAGGTTGGGTGAGCTGTAAAAACGAACTCCGCGACTTGTGGAGTTCGAAGACCAAAAGAGCCGCGACTCGCGAAGATTACCTGGACTCAATTCCCTATAAAAGCCAGCGCAGTTCGACGTAAAAAGAAACATAATAATCTATCTCTCTCTATATATGTATACGTAAATATATATATTTATATTTATATTTTAATTTTAATTCTAGTAATAAGGGTATGTTAGCGAATGTTGTAAAGGTGTAAGTCAAAATTCTATCCGTGTAACGCTACGCTATTTTTAATCATTGTAAGTTATGTTCAACCTTTTTACATTAATGTCTCGTAGCTAAGTTATTATTATGCTTATTTAATCCGAAGTAATCATTATGTTGGGCTAAAAATATTAAAATTGGGTAATTGGGCTTTGTACCATAATTGGGGTTTGGACAAAAGAACGACACTTGTGGAAATTAGACTATGGGCTATTAATGGGCTTTATATTTGTTTAACTAAATGATAGTTTGTTAATTTTAATATAAAGATTTACAATTGGACGTCCCTATAAATAACCATATACACTCAATTGGACACGATGGGCGGGGTATTTATATGTACGAATAATCGTTCATTTAACCGGACACGGGAATGGATTAACAGCCACTATAATTATTAAAACAGGGGTGAAATTATGTACAAGGACACTTGGCGTAATTGATAACAAAGTATTAAAACCTTGGATTACACGCAGTCGATATCCTGGTGTAATTATATAACAAAGTAATAAAACCTTGTTACAGTTTAAGTCCCCAATTAGTTGAAATATTTAACTTCGGGTATAAGGATAATTTGACGAGGACACTCGCACTTTAAATTTATGACCGATGGACTGTTATGGACAAAAACCAGACGGACATATTAAATAATCCAGGACAAAGGATAATTAACCCATGGGCATAAAACTAAAATCAACACGTCAAACATCATGATTACGGAAGTTTAAATAAGCATAATTCTTTTATTTCATATTTAATTTCCTTTATTTTATATTTAATTGCACTTCTAATTATCGCATTTTTATTTATTGTTATTATATTTAATTGCACTTTTAATTATCATACTTTTTAATTATCGCAAGTTTATTTTATCGCACTTTTATTATTCGCAATTTCATTATCGTTATTTACTTTACGCTTTAAATTAAGTCTTTTATTTATTTAATATTTTGCATTTGGTTTTAACTGCGACTAAAGTTTTAAAATCGACAAACCGGTCATTAAACGGTAAAAACCCCCCTTTATAATAATAATATTACTTATATATATATTTGTATTTTTATAAATTTAAACTAATATAGCGTTAAGCTTTGTGAAAAAGATTCCCTGTGGAACGAACCGGACTTACTAAAAACTATACTACTGTACGATTAGGTACACTGCCTATAAGTGTTGTAGCAAGGTTTAAGTATATCCATTCTCTAAATAATAAATATCTTGTGTAAAATTGTATCGTATTTAATAGTATTTCATTGTAAAATTTAATAGTATTTTATACCCCTTAGCTCACATATCACAACCCAAAACCCGCCAAATATCAAAATAGCAAGTTTCCATAAACCCTCTTCATCAACTAAATGGGTTTTACAACTAACAATCTCAAAACCCTAACATTGAATCTCAAATCAAACAATGAAATTCGGAGTTTGAACTTACCAATACCACCAAAATGATGCCGTTAACGAGTAGAACAACTTTAAAACCCGAGCTTTGGTGAGAATCCAACTCCTTCTTCTCTAATTCAAGCTCTCTCACTCTAGAACTCTTCCTCTCTCTCTATATATGGATGAGAGTGTTTGTGTGGGTGAGAAATGAGCTCCAATGGAGTTCTAGATCAGTTTTGGTGACCCTAAACCGACTCTAAATGAAAAGACCAAAGTACCCCTCATTTAAACCTTTTAAAAAGGATGAAAAATGCTTCAGGGGCAATCGGAGCGCCGCTCCAAACAACTAGAATTTGGGGTCGAGCCCAAAACAGGTTTCAGCAACTTGTTTTGGCCATAATTTTTCGACCGTAACTCCGTTTTCGATGAATCAAATATCGTTGAAAACGTAATAAGATTTCCTTTCCAATGGTAAGGCTTTGAAACATCAACACAAACTTTATTTGGGGTTGAAAAGATACGTACACACCTTGTCACTTCAGACAACGTCCAGTTTCCTTCGGCGTTCGAGCAAGCAACACGTACACTTCATACACGCATCGTACACCATAAATACATTATGTTCAATAAATATTTAGGTCTTACACATATGTCAGATTATAATGTTTTTACGCTGGGAGGAAAACACTCCTACTTACATATTAACAAAGCCGAGCTTCGTATAATTCATAGATTTTTGGCTAACTCGATTACACAGAGAGGTCACAATAAGGAGAAAATGACCTTACATGATTTATTTTACCTAAAGTGTATTCGAGACCCAAGAGGCTTTGTTAATATCCCTTACTGTGTTGGTTTTTATTTGTCTAAAATGGTAGAAGGAATACAGGAAGGGGGAATAATAGGAGGAGGTATTTTTGTTACTCTCATTGGAGAGTATTTGGGTGTAGATAGGGACCAAGGGGGTCCACTTTTGGAATGTAGAGAACAGGTTGAGCCTTTAGGATTGAAAGTCTATCAGGGTGCTAAGGTATTAAAGAGCAGACGCAACCAGGCAGTACCCTATGAAGGTCGTCATCCACAGGTAGAGAGAGGATTAGATGAGGAAATGGAGGAAGCGGATGACATTAGGGATGTAATTAGGAAGGCTATGACTGACGTCTACCAGTGTGTAGATGGGGTAGATATGACAAACGGGGAGAGATTTAGTCGGATGGAGCAGTGGCAAACCCGGAATGATTACGAGCATTCCAGGCAACGACAGCATGATAGATGGGACTATCATCAGCGTCAGATCATGAGCTGGCTGTCACCTCAGGATCACTACGTCCCGACCCGACCCGCTTACTATCCTCCACACCAGCCCGAGATGAGACCACCACATACTCTCTACGACCCTAACCAAGCCTACCAGTACACCTATCACCAACCATGGAACCCGGACGACGACATGAACTGGAACCCCTATCCAGATTGATATAGTTCCTGTTGGTGATTTTTATGATTTTTATCTTTTTATTATTTCTATTTATTTTTGTTTGAACACATTATATTTTGATACTTTTATGTAAGTTTAATATTTTTATTATGTTGTACTAATATTTCATATTTGATTTGAAAGTGGGATTTAAAGTCCCATTTCAAATTACCATGCATGTTATTATTGTATGTATTTTATTTCATGTACACAATAGGGTAAAACAGCGCATTTTCAAAGACTGACATTAAGTTCAGCAAAAACTACTTATTTTGACGACAAAACAAAAAACAAATGTGATGTAACAACAAGACGGAATGAACAAATGATGTGCACTATTTATCATTCAACAAACAAACGCCAATATGTTTGGATACTTTGGTAAAATTTAATCATTTTTCTAAGCTAATCACCCTCAATAATTTAAATTATTACTGATTTCTTGCAAATGAGGGCATTGCAAGATCTTAAGTGTGGGAAGGGGTTAAATTCTTTCGAATTTTTAAAAATTATTATCTTAAACACTTGGTTACCATTAAAAATACTAGTAACGCAGTAGTTGTATTAGAATCTAGTGCTCTCTGATAATAAAGAACAGGCCTAGTCTTATATACTGACTACCCAATTCTAGTAAAAAATTTCAAATTTTTCAAATAAATGAATTCAAAATCATGTTTATACATATTTATGAACGATAAAACTAGGTGTTAATACCGAAATTATTGTTACCTCGGAAAGGACATAAATTGAGAAACAAACCAAAATGTTAGAATTCTTTTAAAATGGAATAGAGGACAATAAAAAGGAAAATAAAAGCCAAGTGTGGGAAAATTTTACCAAGTTATTTTGAACATATATCACATATTTGTGTACAAATAATTGAAGATACTTTTGTTTTGGACAAAATTAACTGTTTTACCCTGAAAACTGTAATATATTTGAAAGAAAGATGGATCTACACGATGAATCAATTCCATCATTAAAAGGAAGTAAAGTCTTCCGAAAAAGAAATGCGCTTCTTGATTTAGGTCATGAAGTTGTCGTCCAGACCAGTTGTAGAGTCTACGAAAAACCTTGAAAAGTTTTCTCGAAAATCAGCTGGAAATCCACGGACCTCAGCATCAAACAGGGTCGCCAAGTGGTCAGACTTATCCTAACCATGAGAGGATCTGTCTCGTAAAATGGGGAGGGCGCCGTGCAAATTAGCTTGATAAGACTAATGAATCAGACCCCCAGAAAGGATAATCTCCTTAAAAGATCAAAAATCAGCTTTTAAGACTGATATTACTCAATCCTTGAGATTGACCTTAAAGATTGAGAATTACAAACTCATGGAATTCGATGATATCTAAACTCGAGCTTGAACGAGAAAATATTTTGATCAAATTAAAAACCGATTTGTTTTCTGAAAACCCATTTTTAATGCGTTCATTACCATTGAACGTAAAATCCTAGAAATTCACCTGAAATTCATTAGGTCACCTGAACCAAATCGGGTGTCAACCGTAAGAACGGTGGTTGCATAGCATGGTCGAAGACAGGACCTTGTGCCAGACCGAAAAACTATAGGGTGAGCTTTACTATTGCTCCTACAAAGGATAGTAATTGCATCCGACCCGTTATAGACCATAATTAAAAGCATGTCAGGGGACATTGCCTTAACAGTTGCTTGTTCAACGCTTTTCTTTACAACCAAACGGTAGTTTATTGAAAGGTAATATACAGAGCAAGTATACTAAACGTGTTGCTTTCTCAATACAAGGTTAGCAAGTGGGTGACATAAAACCGCAAGTTTTGAGCTAAAATTTTCAAAATCTGAAACCCACCAAACCCACAAAACATTTTGCAAACACCGGTGAAGGGTTATTTCGGAAAACTTATCTAGGGTAAAAGCTAGATCGTATTTTCAAAAGATCAAATGTTTTCATAAAGATCCAATTTCCTTAAGGATCCAAATTTTTATAGTCATGTGGGACTGTAAACCACATCGTTACTATCATTGTTTATACCGCCGTATAGAAATCACTGATGTGCAAAGTGTGAAGAATAAAGAAGTGATTCTAGTATTTTTATTTCAAGACTATATTGCTTGAGGACAAGCAACGCTCAAGTGTGGGAATATTTGATAATGCTAAAAACGAACATATATTTCATAGCATTATCCTTCAAGAAAGACAAGCTTTTAGTTGCAATTGTTCTATTCACAAGTGATATTCGTTTAAATAATAAAAGGTGAAGACAAAAGACAGATTCGACGAATTGAAGACGCAAATGACCAAAAAGCTCAAAAGTACAAAGTACAATCAAAGTGGTTCAAATTATTGATAAGAAACGTCTCAAAATTACAAGAGTACAAGACGCGAAATGCAAAATACAAGATATTAAATTGTACGCAAGGACGTTCGAAAATTCGGAACCGGAACCAGAGTCAACTCTTAATGCTCGACGCAACGGACTAAAAATTACAAGTCAACTATGCATATAAATATAATATAATATTTAAATAATTCTTAAAATTATTTATATATTATATATATTTATATAAACCGTCGGCAGAAAGCAAACAAAAGTACATGAGCTGGAAAAAGAGGCCATGCGATCGCATGGCCTGAAGGCCTAAATCCCATGCGATCGCATGGTGATTAGTTTCAGGCCACACCCTATAAATTTTGCAGTTTTGGTTGATCTTTTACACCATCTTTTTCTTCTTCTCAATCTCAACGTATATATATATATATATATATATATATATATATATATATATATATATATATATATATATATATATATATATATATATATATATATTAATTTTAATTTTAATTTTAATTTTAGTTTTAATTTTAATTTTAATTTTAATAATAATAAGGGTATGTTAGCGAATGTTGTAAGGGTGTAAGTCGAAATTTTGTCCGTGTAACGCTACGCTATTTTTAATCATTGTAAGTTATGTTCAACCTTTTTAAATTAATGTCTCATAGCTAAGTTATTATTATGCTTATTTAATGCCGAAGTAATCATGATGTTGGGCTAAATATTAAAATTGGGTAATTGGGCTTTGTACCATAATTGGGGTTTGGACAAAAGAACGACACTTGTGAAAATTAGCCTATGGGCTATTAATGGGCTTTATATTAACTAAATGATACCTCGTTAATTTAATATATAGACTTATAATTTGACGTATTTATATATAACCACATACGCTTGACTGGGTACGGTGGGCGGGATATCTATAAATACCAATAATTGTTCATTTTACCTGACACGGAACTGGATTAATAGTTAATAGACTTGTTGAAACAGGAGTGGATTACATTCAAGGGTAATTGGTGTAATTGTTAACAAAGTAGTAAAACCTTGGATTACACGCAGTCGATAACCTGGTGTATTCATTAAACAAAGTATTAAGACCTTGTTACAATTCGAATCTCCAATTAGTTGGAATATTTGACTTCGGGAATAAGAATAATTTGATGAAGACTTCCGTATTTTATGATTATGACTGATGGACTATTATGGACAAATCCGTATGGACATATCAAATAATCCAGGACAAAGGACAATTAACCCATGGGAATAAACTAAAATCAACACGTCAAACATCATGATTACGGAAGTTTAAATAAGCATAATTTCTTTATTTCATATTTAATTGCACTTTTAATTATCGCACTTTTATTTACTGTCATTGTATTTAATTGCACTTTTAATTATCGTACTCTTTAATTATCGCAATTTTATTTTATCGCACTTTTATTTACTGTCATTGTATTTAATTGCACTTTTAATTATCGTACTCTTTAATTATCGCTTTAAATTAAGTTGTATTTATTTTTAATATTTTACATTAGGTTTTAACTGCGACTAAAGTTTTAAAATCGACAAACCGGTCATTAAACGGTAAAATCCCCCTTTTATAATAATAATATTATTTATATATTTTTGTATTTTTACAATTATAAGTTAAAACTAATATAGCGTTAGACTTGGCTAAGTCTCCCTGTGGAACGAACCGGACTTACTAAAAACTACACTACTGTACGATTAGGTACACTGCCTATAAGTGTTGTAGCAAGGTTTAGGTATATCCATTCTATAAATAAATAAATATCTTGTGTAAAATTGTATCGTATTTAATAGTTTTTCATAGTAGAAATATAACTATTTTGTATACACCTCGCACACATCAGGCACATCAAAGCTAACTCCAAGTACCTTCTGTTATAGCCATCAAGGTCAGTTCCTACAACCTTCAGTTTCCAAAACTCCGCTTCCATCTTCTGAATTTCGGTTCTGGGACAGTACTCCTCGATCATAGCCTGCTTAAACTCCTCCCATGGTGTAGCATAAGTCTCATCAATTCCCCGAGCCTGAGCGAGTTTGTTTCACCAGGTTAAAGCGCCATCCGACAGCGTGTAGGAGGCGTACTTAATTTTGTTCACTTTGGAACAGTTACTCACGCGAAAAACAGCTTCCAACTTTTCAAACCATCTAGTCAGCCCAACTGGCCCTTCAGTACCATTGAAATTGTGGGGCTTGCAGCTCTGAAACTCCTTATAAGTGCATCCGTTCTGAATGTTCTGGTTAGCCGGTGGAGCTTGGGGTTTGGAATCAGCCATAGCTGCGGCTACTCAAGCAGCTATCATCTCCTCAATCTGTGCTGCTGTGGGCGTTTCCCTTGGAACTCTTCCGTTTGCCATTGATCTTCCAAACAAAAATTTCGACTTAAGTCAAAATCCAGCATTCAATAACTAATAGTAATATAATTAATAGTAATATAGTATATGGTAACCAATATGGGATCAACACAATACATGTTAATTAAGCATGGCAAACTAGTTGCAGATAGCACAAAAACCAGCATGCAATAATTTAAAGTAAACGCCGTACAATAATTCAAACAAAAGTACTTCCATTCATAATAAGAAAATTTGCATACAGCTTCATAAGGTTCGTACAATACTTGAATAAAACATGAAACTACTAACGGGATTACATAACGGAATCTAATACAATAGACCTATGGTGATGGTGGGTAAATGATGTCCATCAGGTGGGTCACCTGGTCCTCGAGCTCAGTCACCCGAGCACGGAGGGCATGCACTTCCCTCGTCAGCTCCTCGATGGTGGAAGATGCCGGTGGGGCAGGTGGTGCAGATGGTGCAAGTGGCGCCGGTGGTGCAGATGGTGCAGATGGTGCAGTTCCAGAAGTAGATGGCGTATAACGAGCGACCTTACGCACAAATGGATCAGCAGGATATGGCACAACCCGTTTACGAGTGGTGACCCTAACCAACAGTCCATGTGCGTTCACGAACGGCTTACCTCCATTAATCCCTGGAATAACAGTACCATCGAAGCGGTACCGCTTCTTCGGCAGGGTAGAGGGTGGCTGCACGGGCTCCTCCTCGAAGTCCTCCAAAGAATCCTCCTCGGGATCCTCATTGCTAGTCTCATCCAATGACGACCTATCTGAATCATCCGAAGGTAGTGCAGGTATGTCATCTTCGGGTGGATGTGCCTGGTCAGTGGTCATGAGTCGATATCTGCCAGGTGTAATCGGTACGACACGTCCGTCAGTGGTGCGTCTGGCCCAATGTCCATGCTCGTTACGGAAGGGACCGTCTCCGTCTCCCCCAGGGATCACAGTACCACCGGAATGGTGCTGTGGCCCCGAGAGTCTAGGGCTGGGTGGAGCTGGAATCTTCGCAGGATCCTCGTCTCCATCTGAGATGTCCATTAAATCAAGCACGAGTCCACTATCTCCAGAAGATGAATTGCCAGAGTCGTCGGAGGGTAGCGGTGACGGGATCTGTGAGTCAGCAACAATAGTAGGCGAAGTAGCAGATGAATCTGAGTCACTCTCCAAATCAATGATAATAGGCGGAATGTCCGACATCTGAACAAGGAAAAATAATTTTTTCCATGTCAGTAAGACATATAGCAAGCACGTAATCAGGCACTACAGTATCCTAGCAGTACATAGCATGGCAGTAGTAACAGTATTAAACAAAAGTAACATGCAATCAAAGACAGATAGTAGCATGCAGTAGCGAGAAAGTAGCAGCATACAGCAAGTTCACATAACAGTAAAAGTAAGCAGTAGCATGAAGCAGTTCTGTAGAAACAAGTAAACGAGCAAGTTGTAGATTAGTCCTATTATCGAATCCTACTCGACTCGGTCAAGACTCACTAATGCAACCTAATTCCCTACAACCGATGCTCTGATGCCAAATGTGATGCCCCGTACAAAATTAACGTGTACGGATCATCAACAACAGGTCCATTACACGGTTACAATACTATATGCTGTTTTAAAACAAGTTTGCATTCATGGAAAGATAACGTTTTACAAAAGATAGCGTGCTTCTACTGATAGTGTTCCAAATGAACATATATTTAGTATCAATATCCTTCCAATATGTAAAGTTTTCAGTTGCAACTGTTCTATTTTCAATTAATATTCGTTTAAATAAATAAGTGCAAAGACAAAAGGCGAAAACGAAGATTTGAAGAAGCATACGTCTAAAAAGCTCAAATATACAAGATACCATCCAAGAGGTTCAAATTATTGATAAGAAACGTCTAAAAATGACAAGAGTACAAGTTACAAAACACAAAGTACAAGATATTAAATTATACGAAAGGACGTTCGAAAATCCGGAACCTGAGCCAACTATCAACGCCCGACGCAACGGACCAAAAATTATGAGTCTACTATGCACAAGAATATAATATAATATTTAAATAATTATATAAATTATTTATATATTATATTATTAAATAAAAACGTCGGCAAGCTAGAAAACAAGGCAACTTGGCTGGATCCTGGTGGCCATGCGATCGCATGGCCTGGTAGTTATAATCTCATGCGATCGCATGAGCTGAAAAGTCAGGCCACATTCCTATAAATTACAAGTTTGGGCGACGAGTTTAAACACACATATACATATATACTTCCTCTGTAATATATATATATATATATATATATATATATATATATATATATATATATATATATATATATATATATATATATATATATATATATAAATATAGGTTAGTTTTATATTAGATTAGTTTGGGTTATGTAAAAGTTATTTTACGGGTTTTAAAGTCAAAGTTCTGTCTGTGTAAAAGCTACGCGATAAATACTCAATGTAAGTTATGTTCTCCTTTTTAAATTAATGTCTTGTAACTAAGTTATTATTATGCTTATTTAAGCTGAAGTAATTATGATGTTGGGCTAAAATATTTAAAATTGGGTAATTGTGCTTTGTACCATAATTGGGGTTTGGACAAAAGAACGACACTTGTGGAAATTAGACTATGGGCTATTAATGGGCTTTATATTTGTTTAACTAAATGATAGTTTGTTAATTTTAATATAAAGATTTACAATTGGACGTACCTATAAATAACCATATACACTCGATCGGACACGATGGGCGGGATATTTATATGTACGAATAATCGTTCATTTAACCGGACACGGGAATGGATTAATAGTCTATGGAATTATTAAAACAGGGGTGAAATTATGTACAAGGACACTTGGCGTAATTGTTAAAAAAGTATTAAAACCTTGGGTTACACGCAGTCGATATCCTGGTGTAATTATTAAACAAAGTATTAAGACCTTGTTACAGTTTAAGTCCCCAATTAGTTGGAATATTTGACTTCGGGTATAAGGATAATTCGACGAGGATACTCGCACTTTATATTTATGACTGATGGACTGTTATGGACAAAAACCAGACGGACATATTAAATAATCCAGGACAAAGGACAATTAACCCATGGGAATAAACTAAAAATCAACACGTCAAATATCATGATTACGGAAGTTTAAATAAGCATAATTCCTTTATTTTCATATTTAATTGAACTTCTAATTAACGCACTTTTTAATTATCGTATTTTATTTCATCGCACTTTTATTTATCGCAATTTCATTTACTTTACGCTTTAAATTAAGTTGTATTTATTTTTAATATTTTACATTAGGTTTTAACTGCGACTAAAGTTTTAAAATCGACAAACCGGTCATTAAACGGTAAAACCCCTTTTTTATTATTATTATATATAAAAATATATATTTTGTACAAATATAGTTGTTTAATCTATAGTGTAAAATAAGTCGTCTCCCTGTGGAACGAATCGGACTTACTAAAAACTATACTACTCTACGATTAGGTACACTGCCTATAGTGTTGTAGCAGAGTTTAGGTATATTCCATCTGTAAATAAATTAATTAAAACTTGTATTATATTTTGTCGTATTTCGTAGTAAAAATAATAGTATTTCGTACCCCTCCGCTTACACATCAAGTTTTTGGCGCCGCTGCCGGGGAGCTCGGCGAAACGCTATATTTTTAAAATATATTTGTATAAATATATTTGTATATTATTTTTTAGAAAAACAATATAAAATTCCTTTAAAAAAAAAAAAAAAAAAAAACTGGAACCCAGGCCCATGCGATCGCATGAGACGGGTGTTGTAAAACCATGCGATCGCATGGCCTGACCTGACACGTCCTACTGAACCTGCCGACAGCATTAATTACGGATTATTATTAATTATTATTAATATTAAACCCTAATTAGGGTTAGTTATTATATTAATTAATTTTAGATATTAATTAATTTGTATTTTAAGTTTATTTAGTTTAATTAAAATACAAAATTAATAGTTTTATAATATAAATAATATAAAAATAATATTTTTATAAAAATTGTACTTTTTACAACTTTTAGTATATTTTTATATTTTTTATCTTTTTAATTGTTTTAGCGTAATATTTGTATTTTTTTCATTCATATTTTGTTTTAAGT
Organism: Rutidosis leptorrhynchoides; assembly: GCF_046630445.1. NCBI lineage: Eukaryota > Viridiplantae > Streptophyta > Magnoliopsida > Asterales > Asteraceae > Rutidosis > Rutidosis leptorrhynchoides. The sequence goes on from NC_092341.1 coordinate 346,024,584, forward strand.
CATAGTTTTTGCCATAGTTATTTTTATTTCTAGATTCTTAGGCTATGCCGTAAAATCCCTTAAGTGCTTTTCTTTAAACTAAGATTTAGGTGCTTTAGAATTTTGCGACGCCGTTCTAACTTTTTAGTACCTTTTTAAGTTATTGTCATTTGGGATATAGTATTTCTTTTAAGCTTTAATATTTTTAGACTCAACTTTTAATTCTTAGTTTTTAGACTTTTAAGTTTCGACGCGTTACGTTCTTTTTATTATTTTTTGACCTTTTATTTTTTCGACGTTTTTCGACGCGCTCTTTTTTTTTCTTATTTCTCGCCACTCTAGTTTTTAGGACTTAGAATTTTTTCTATTTCTTCTCTAAAATTTCAAAAACGAAAAATTATTTTAAGCGGTTAAATTGATAGAAATCCAAATTTTCTGCTTCGTAGTAATAGTTGGATTTGTTAGTGGCTGAGTTGTGAGCTTCCGATTTAAAGGGTTCTGGCTCCCTGCTACATCTTTTGGCTATTCGAAACGTAGGCAAAAGCAGAAAAGTCTATTAATTTGATAACTTATATAATTTTTATCTTTTATAACTAATAGGATAATTAATAAATGCACCACATTGTAGCTAAAATTTGGTAATAAGCGCATTATGGAAAATCTCGAGAATATTTTGGAAACTCTTTATGACATCCGAAATCAATTTAATCAATACTCTCAAACGGATGTTGATGACAATTCGTTCGGTCAATCTTGGATCACGAATGACGAAACAATAACTGGTTGTGAAATCTGTGGAGATTATCACCCAACATGGGAATGTTTTTATTACGTTCCTATGGAAAATTACGCACCCATGGAACCTGAATGGAATGATTATGAGGAATACAATTCAAATTGGGATTATTCCCAAGAATATTTCCAAACTCAACAACCAGAAAGCGAGAAAAATTATGTGTCTGAAAATCTTTTAGACAATATGAAAATCAAACTCGAAGAACTCGATGCTCAAAATGAACAAATGAGAGAGTTTGTAAATCAGCAAGCTGAAACTCTATCAGATTACACACCTGTTGATCTGAGGAGTATTGTGTAAGAAAATCTCATATCATCGAATTTTGATGAATTCGAGAGCTCCGAAATCACCAATTATCCCGATGATACTTTTTATTCAGCTTTACCAATTTCACAACATATCGACACATTAGCCTCTACCGACGAAATCAACAATCCATCAATGGATGAAGAAGAAGAAGTAAGGGTGACAAATTGGTACTCTTGGAAAAACGATAACGTTGAAAATTTTACCCCCGAGACCAAAATGGTGGGACCGATTAATGAAGAAGAATTTGCTTTGATTCCACAACCTTCCAACCCAATATTCTCAATAGACGAGTCATCTACCAAAGATGAACTACAAGCTGTAATACCTCGAATTTCACCCAATTGGGTAATAGAGGTGAAAACTTTGATCCTGAGAATAAATGGAAGGAAATATTAGGAATTGTCCACCCTATAGAAATATGTATGTCGGTGTATATCGATCCATTTGACCAAGAACCAGAAAAGAGACATATCCATTTACTAAAAGCTACATTTAAAAAAGAATTAAGTAGTGACGATCGGGTGGGTCTAAACTTTAAACCCATTGATATATTTTATACCACCCGAGATGTAAATAACTGGCTCACTATTTTAATTCGTGGAACTTATTCTACCGACTTCAGATGTTGTCAGCTAAGTATGGGGAAGTCTAACCCCACTTAACGTTAAATTCGGGGTTCGGGTTAGTGCATAACTCGTTAATAAACATGCATAATAAGTTAGGGTAAAAGACGCATTTTCAAAGATTAGCAAACAGTTCAGAAAAACAACCGTTTTTGAAGAAAAACATGTGTGATAAAACAAGAAGGAATGAACAATGAGGCGCGCCATCTATCATTCAACGAGCTTTGTAATTACAAACTGGGTATTTTTAATCACTTTTCTACACTTATCACCCTCGTGAATTTATAATTATAGTCTAATTTCATGCAAATGGGGGCATTGCATGATCTCAAGTGTGGGGAAGGGTTATAAATTCTCTCGGGTTTATACTTGGCTTATTTTCTAAATTTTATGAAAATTTTAAAAATTTTCAACTAAATGAATTCAAAATCATGTTTATACATATTTATGAACGATGAAAATTAGGTGTTAATACCGAAATTATCGTTACCTCGGAAAGGACATAAATTGAGAAACACCCTAAAACGATTGAATTCATTTAAAATGGAATAAAGGAGAATAAAATGGCAAAGAAAGAAACTTAGTGTGGGGAGAATGTACCAAGTTATTCAATTAAAAACTATCTATCACATGTTTCTGTAAAGTTATTGCAGGTACTTTTGTTTTGGACGATTTTAATCAGTTTTACCCGATTTACTGTAATATATTTGAAAGAAAAGATGGATCTACACGATGAATCAATTCCATCATTAAGAGGAAGTAAAGTCTTCCGGAAAAAGATACGCGCTTCTTGATTTAGGTCAAGAAGTTGTCGTCCAGACCAGCTGTAGGTTGACGAAAAACTAGAAAAGTCATCTCTAAAATCAGCAGGAAATCCACGGACCTCAGCATCAAACAGGGTCGCCAAGTGGTCAAACTTATCCTAACCATGAGAGGATCTGTCTCGTAAAATGGAGAGGGTGCCGTGCAAATTAGCTTGATAGGACTAATGAATCAGACCTCCAGAAAGGATAATCTCCTTAAAGATTAAAAATAAGCATTTAAGCCTGATATTCCTCAATCCTTGAGATTGACTTTAAAGATTGAGAATTACAAACTCATGGAATTCAATGATATCTAAACTCGAGCTTGAACGAGAAAATATTTTGATCAAATTAAAACCGATTTGTTTTCTGAAAACCCATTTTTAATGCGTTCATTACCATTGAACGTAAAATCCTAGGAATTCACCTAGAATTCATTAGGTCACCTGAACCAAATCGGGTGTCAACCGTAAGAACGGTGGTTGCATAGCATGGTCAAAGACAGTACCTTGTGCCAGACCGAAAAACTATAGGGTGAGCTTTACTATTGCTCCTACCAAGGATAGTAATTGCATCCGACACGTTATAGACCATAATTAAAAGCATGTCATGGGACATTGCCTTAACAATTGCTTGTTCAACGCTTTCCTTTACAACCGAACGGTAGTTTACCGAAAGGTAATATTCGGAGCAAGTATACTGGACGTGTTGCTTTCCCAATACAAGGTTAGCAAGTGGGTGACACAAAACCGCAAGTTTTGAGCTAAAATTTTCAAATCTGAAACCCACCAAACCTACAAAAACAATTTGCAAACACCGGTGAAGGGTTATTCCGAAAAACCTGTCTAGGGTAAAAGCTAGAATGAATTTTCAAAAGATCAAATGTTTTCATAAAGATCCAATTTTCTTAAGGATCTAAATTTTTATAGTCATGTGGGACTGAAAACCACATCGTTACTACCATTGTTCATACCGTCCGTATAGAAATCACTGATGTACAAAGTGTGAAGAATAAAGAAGTGATTCATGTGATGTATTATTTCAAGTTCTGTATTGCTTGAGGACAAGCAACGTTCAAGTGTGGGGATATTTGATAGTGCTCCAAATGAACATATATTTAGTATCAATATCCTTCTAATATGTAAAGTTTTCAGTTGCAACTGTTCTATTTTCAAGTAATATTCGTTTAAATAAATAAGTGCAAAGACAAAAGGCGAAAACGAAGATTTGAAGAAGCATACGTCCAAAAAGCTCAAATGTACAAGATACCATCCAAGAGGTTCAAATTATTGATAAGAAACGTCTAAAAATGACAAGAGTACAAGTTACAAAACGCAAAGTACAAGATATTAAATTATACGAAAGGACGTTCGAAAATCCGGAACCGGGACCTGAGCCAACTATCAACGCCCGACGCAACGGACCAAAAATTATGAGTCTACTATGCACAAGAATATAATATAATATTTAAATAATTATATAAATTATTTATATATTATATTATTAAATAAAAACGTCGGCAAGCTAGAAAACAAGGCAACTTGGCTGGATCCTGGTGGCCATGCGATCGCATGGCCTGGTAGTTATAATCTCATGCGATCGCATGAGCCGAAAAGTCAGGCCACATTCCTATAAATTGCAAGTTTGGGCGACGAGTTTAAACACACATATACATATATACTCCCTCTGTAATATATAATATATATATATATATAGGTTAGTTTTATATTAGATTAGTTTGGGTTATGTAAAAGTTATTTTACGGGTTTTAAAGTCAAAGTTCTGTCTGTGTAAAAGCTACGCGATAAATACTCAATGTAAGTTATGTTCTCCTTTTTAAATTAATGTCTTGTAACTAAGTTATTATTATGCTTATTTAAGCCGAAGTAATCATGATGTTGGGCTAAAATATTTAAAATTGGGTAATTGGGCTTTGTACCATAATTGGGGTTTGGACAAAAGAACGACACTTGTGGAAATTAGACTATGGGCTATTAATGGGCTTTATATTTGTTTAACTAAATGATAGTTTGTTAATTTTAATATAAAGATTTACAATTGGACGTACCTATAAATAACCATATACACTCGATCGGACACGATGAGCAGGATATTTATATGTACGAATAATCGTTCATTTAACCGGACACGGGAATGGATTAATAGTCTATGGAATTATTAAAACAGGGGTGAAATTATGTACAAGGACACTTGGCGTAATTGTTAAAAAAGTATTAAAACCTTGGGTTACATGCAGTCGATATCCTGGTGTAATTATTAAACAAAGTATTAAGACCTTGTTACAGTTTAAGTCCCCAATTAGTTGGAATATTTGACTTCGGGTATAAGGATAATTTAACGAGGATACTCGCACTTTATATTTATGACTGATGGACTGTTATGGACAAAAACCAGACGGACATATTAAATAATCCAGGACAAAGGACAATTAACCCATGAGAATAAACTAAAAATCAACACGTCAAACATCATGATTACGGAAGTTTAAATAAGCATAATTCATTTATTTTCATATTTAATTGCACTTCTAATTAACGCACTTTTTAATTATCGTATTTTATTTCATCGCACTTTTATTTATCGCAATTTCATTTACTTTACGCTTTAAATTAAGTTGTATTTATTTTTAATATTTTACATTAGGTTTTAACTGCGACTAAAGTTTTAAAATCGACAAACCGGTCATTAAACGGTAAAACCCCTTTTTTATTATTATTATATATAAAAATATATATTTTGTACAAATATAGTTGTTTAATCTATAGTGTAAAATAAGTCGTCTCCCTGTAGAACGAACCGGACTTACTAAAAACTATACTACTCTACGATTAGGTACACTGCCTATAGTGTTGTAGCAGAGTTTAGGTATATTCCATCTGTAAATAAATTAATTAAAACTTGTATTATATTTTGTCGTATTTCGTAGTAAAAATAATAGTATTTCGTACCCCTCCGCTTACACATCATCTACGAATAAAAAGCATTAACATAAGTACGTGACACAAAGATCATTACAAAGCCATTCTTCAAATGTAACATAAGTTTTGAATGCAAAGTAAAAGTTTCGTAATCGAGACATCTCTAAGCAATGCAGCGGAAATCTAACACCAAGAGTCTAATACAGCAGAAGCGACAAACGTCTAAGCACCTGAGAAATAACATGCTTAAAAAGTCAACACGAATGTTGGTGAGCTATAGTTTAATTGTAACAGTAATGTAATGTAGGCCACGAGATTCCGTATTCAAAACAGTATGAAAAGTATATGCTTAACCGTGGGCACTTGGTAACTAACTTAACGTAAATATCACCCCCTAAAAGTACACTTGATGAGTGCATAAGTTTATGAAGTATTAAACACCCGTTAAATGCTAGCGCGACTAGCCCGAGTGGGGATGTCAAACCCTATGGATCCATATCTAAGATTCGCGTTCACCGGTTCAAAAACCAATGACTAAACGTTACCGAGCTAAGGGGAAAGTTTATTTATGCCGTTATATCACCCACACATATATAAAGTTTAAGTACTCGTGCCTAGTAAGTAAGACATAAAAAGCGCATGTATTCTCAGTCCCAAAAATAGTTGAAGTAAAAAGGGAGCTATAACTCACAGTGAAAATGCGGTAAAAGTCGATACGAGATAAGTAAGCAAGTAAGTCAGTCCGAAAGGTCCTCAACCTAAGTCAAAAGTTACTAAGTTAGTAAATCGTTCCAAAGGGTTTAAAAGTACGTAAGTTAAGTCTTAAGTATCATCATTCATCAATCATCATACGTAAAAGTAAAGTAAGTTTTCAATCAAGAATAGAGATCGAAACAAAGGCTGACTTCGTTCAGCTGCTACGACCTCTATACAACTGAAATGGCGCGCAAACAGTGGCCAAGGCTCCCTATGTGAGTCCTCTAACAGCTGTCCAATTTTCAGAACCTAACTCGATGTCGTTTGACCGTGGCGACGGTTCAATCGCAAGTAGGTCATAATTTTCAGCACGTCGTTACAAGGGCGTAGTGACTTTCGGAAGGCTATAAATCCTAAACCGTATATCAGATTAAGACGAGTCTTAAACGAAAAGTCATCTACTCAAACCGAACTATCTGGAAATAAACTTTTCCAGAAGCCCAGGAGCCTGGTCAGACCCTGAAAAACAGAAAGCAAGTGCTCTGGTGAGTTTCTTGGTGTTTGATGCTCATCACGGTTCTCATTCTTGATGCGTATAAGCTTCAAGTGTACAACTCTTGATGTTTTAGCATCACTTTAACCAAGGTTTAACCATCAACACACAAGAGTCAAGATTAAGAAACAAAATACAACTCATTTGAGAGTTTGAGCAAGATGATGAACCCAAGTTACATCAATTTCTTAGTTTCAACACAAGTACAAGTTCTATTATGCTATAAACTTTGAATCAAACTAAATAAGCAAGACCTTAAGCTATAGAACTTAGATATTAACTAAATATGAAAGACCTTAGACTAAAAAGTCTAGATCTCATGTTCTTGGTGAAACCCTAAGTCATAACACTTAGACTTTCAACTTTTACACAACCATAAGTTACAAAACTTAGATCTTGTAAAGTAAAGTGAATCATAAGCTAATGAGCTTTTATTTAGACCAAGTAGAAGACCATAAGTTACACAACTTAGATCAAATACAAAGATGAAACCCTAAGCTAAAGAGCTTGGATTCCTAACAATACTTATGATATCTCAAGCTAGTAAGCTTGTATCTTTTGTTTAATGAAATCACAAGTCACAAATCTAAAGTACAATAAATTAAAGAAGATCATAAGTTAATAAACCTTGATCTTAACTAAATTTTTGTAGAAATCTCAAGCTAGTAAGCTTGTATTTTAAACTTTCTTGAAGATCCATAAAGTAAAGTGTTGGATCTATAAGTTACATGAAGATCATAAACATGGGTTTTGATCTTTTAACATAATTAAAGAGATCTTAAGTTAATAACTTAGATCTAACAAGATTATGAAGATTTAAAGCTAAAAAGCTTGAATTCTTCATGTTCTTGAAGACTTTTCAAAACAAAGTTTGAATCAACAAAAGTTATGAAGATTCAAGTTACAAAATTTGAATCTTTGTTCATGATGATGATGATTTATGAATTAAAGTAAAAAAGGAAAGAAAAAGAAGTCAAGAACTTACAAGTTCTTCAAAGTTTTAGTGTGAGAAACTAGAAAGAGACTTGAGAGAAAATGTGTGTGTGTTTGAATTAGATGAAATGAGAATGAAGTGAGCTTTAAAAAAAAAATAAAGTGGTGGTGAGGTGGTGATGGTGGCCGACGGTTAAGGGAGCAAAGGGGGGGGGGGGGACCATTTTGGCCTCATGTGGTGGTGGCATGGTGTGGTCCATGGTGGTGGTACAAAGAAATGTTGGAATGTTGGGTGGCATGCAACATGGTGTAAGTATTTAGTACATAAGCATGCAAGTTACTTGTCTTATATTTTCATGGGCTAGTTATTAATTACATGGGCTAATTAATCCACTAATTAATCCACTAAGTTGAGTAGGTTGGGCCATGGAAGTCCATTAAGGTGTTAAGTCCATTAAGGTAACTAGTGAGCGTTAGTAACACTTAAGCGTAATTAAGGAACCACCAAGCCAAGTAATTGTCATAAATAAATAACAATTATGTTTACGTAGTCATAATATCTCAATTATGACAAAAGTTTAACGTGTACCAAGTACGTAGCTCATTTTAAACAATAAGTGACACTAACGGTCGTAAATGCATTCAAGGATCATGTTAAGTGATTAAGCACTTAATAACACGTTGTAAGGCATTAACGAAAGTAATTAACATAATTAATGATCCCAGAATATAATCTAAATCAGTACGCACAAATACGCAGTTTCGTAAAAGTAATAAATATAATTATAAGTCAAAAAAGTCGGGTCGTTATAATTATCAACTAATCAATTTCATCATCCAACCCAAAACCCACCAATAATGGTTATCAGCACCATTTACTAGCTCAATCACCCATTTATCAACTAGTGGGTTTACTCAAGAACACCCAAATCAAAACCCCAATTATGAACACTAATCAAACTATGAAAACTCGGAGTTAGAACTTACCAATACTATCACAACGTAGCTAGGAGTGAGATGAACAACTTTAACACTCGAGCTTTTGATCGATTCAAGCTCTTTCTTCCTCAAATCTCCAAATCTCCAAATCTCTCTCTAGAAATATCTCTCTCTCTAAGAATGGATGAGAGTGTTTGTGGATTTGAAAGTGATCCAAAACTAGATCCAAATTCTGGTATTAAGGCCACAGATCCGTCCTTAAGTGAAATGACCAAAATGCCCTTCATTTAACTCAAAATAGAAAAAGCAGGAATTCTGTCGCAGGGGCTATGCGAGGCGCGCATCCTCAACCATGCGCGGCGCGCACTATGGTCTGAACAAGTTCTGTCAACTTTTCAATTACGCAAGGCTCCACACACTTTATGTACACCATCTCTACATTATGTGCAATAAATATTTGGGTCTTACAGTACTACTAAAGAATCATTTCTTCTTGTTGGGCTCCCAATAATAGTCACTAGCCTAGTGTATTGAAAGGATCGTGGCTAAAATAATAAAAGATAGGATAATGATTAAAACCTTTACGGCTTAATCGAAACACAACCTTCTCGGTTGACAAACAAAAAACCTTCCCGCTTTATTATTTCACGTAAACAATAATATTCAACTCAAAAACTAAGTTTCCCAAACAATGAAAACAAAATATAAATACCGTAGGTAAAACTTTATTGCTAACAACTAGGAAATTTAATAAAAGATAAACGTATGGAAAACTAATCCTTATCAACACCAACTTCTAGTAATTATCCATTTATCCTTCACCTTTTCTTGCCTTCGTGAATATACCTTCTAGGCCCACAAAGTAGGCTTCAAAAGTTATGGGTTGAGCATCACTTGAGCCCAATAATTGACTGACTGTATATGCATCATTCTCCCCTTCTTCGAAAAAGACTCGTCCTTAAGTCTACAACGTCACCACTACCACCGACAAATGGTGACAAATCAGCAACATTAAAAGTGACCAAACCATTGTAACGATCCATGAGTTCATTATATGGGTCATTAATTTTTTCTATCACGAGAAAATGACCATCAACTATCTCCTATTCACTATCATAAGTGATTGGCGACACCAAAGATGCCAAACGAATATTCACCTCGTCAGCGTGTGCCTCTTCTTCCTCTTCCTCACCGTAAATATCATAAATAGGTACAGTGATTCCTCTCATGTCTTCCAACTCTTGAATCTTGCGATTCAGTTACTCGATCTCAGCTTGTTTAGCCATGCCTGGAATCTGATACTTTAGTCATGCCTGGAATCTGATACCAAATAGTGTATTGAAAGGATCGTGGCTAAAACAATAAAGATAGGGTAATGATTAAGACACGGCTTAATCAAAACACAACCTTCTCGGTTGACAAAAAAAAAACTTTCCCGGTTTATTATTTCACGTAAACAATAATATTCAACTCAAAAACTAATTTTTCCAAACAATGAAAACAAAATATAAATACCGTAGGTAGAACTCTGTTGCTAACAACTGGGAAATTTAATAAAAGATAAACATATGAAAAACTAATCCTTATCAACACCAACTTCTAGTAATTATCCATTTATCCTTCACATTTTCTTGCCTTCGTAAATATACCTTCTAGGCCCACAAAGTAGGCTTCAATAGTTGTGGGTTGAGCATCACTTGAGCCCAATACTTGACTGACCGTATATGCATCATTCTCTCCTTCTTCAAAAGACTCGTCCTCGAGTCTACAACGTCACCACTACCACCGAGAAATGGTGACAAATCAGCAACCTTAAAAGTGACCAAACCATTGTAACGATCCATGAGTTCATTATATGGGTCGTTAATTTTCTCTATCACGGGAAAAGGACCATCAGCTGTCTCCTCTTCACTATCACGAGTGATTGGCAACACCAAAGATGCCAAACGAATATTCACCTCGCTTGCGTGTGCCTCTTCTTCCTCTTCCTCACCGTAAATATCATAAATAGGTACGGTGTCTTCACCCGTACAAGACTCGGAGATGTATTCCGTAGTAAAAACTTTATCAACCAAGTCAACACAATCATTCGATTGAGCCTCTCCTGAAACTTTGAGATTTTCAAGCTTCATCTCTATATTACGCAAGAGATTTTACATGTGTAACGTCCCGACCTCAATTTATCAAAAAAACGTGTGCCAAATTTTTTTTCCTGGACTAGTGCATCTGGACGACGTCCCAAATTCTGGACAGCGTCCAGCATTGAAGGACAGGACGGCGTCCAGCAGATCTGGACGGCGTCCAAATGGTCTGCCAGATTCTGATCTCGGGTCCCAACTTACGTACGCGGAAAACCCGCTTCCCGACACTTTTATGCGAAAACCTTTTTACAACAAGTCACAATAAGTTAAAATAAGAGATTTTCATCATCAAAACAAGTTTTACATCGTCGGGCCCACATCGGCCCGATATACATGTTTCGCCCAAAATATACAAGTTTCGACCATACAAGTTTAAGTTTCAAACGACACTAGAGCATGGTGTTTGGGGTTAAACTACCCAAATCTTGGCCGAACTTCCAAAAGCATCCCCTATCAAAACAAGCGGGGTCTCTAATCCAAACAAACGCCCTTACCCTTGTCCACACCTGAGCCTATAAAAAGGTAAACAACGAGAGGGTAAGCAAAGCTTAGTGAGTGCAATAATTATACATATGCATATATAATCTATCTACTTGCATTCACTTACATAACACCGGATACAAGCTAGCAAATCGACAACTATGCAATCCATTATGCACAAACCAATAACCGCAATTCATAATAAACTAGCAACTCCTTTAGCATATAGTTCATAATTAAATATGCTAATACCAAATTCACACAACCATGGTTAACCAATCGTAAGAGGAATGGTACTTGAATTTCCCATCGGTGTTCATAACAACCGTTAGTGTACAACACATATACCACTAACCCTTGGACAACACATATCCGTTCATGAAACCGTTAGCGTACAACGCATATATCACTAACTTGGATAACACATATCCATTCATAAAACCGTTAGCGTACAACACATATAACACTAACTTGGACAACACATATCCATTCATAAATCCGTTAGCGTACAACACATATATTGCTAACTTGGACAACACATATCCATTCATACAAATAAACACATCATATACGTACATGTATACTTATCCCACTCACCTTAAAGTCTTTGTGAGAGTTAACCGAGCTTGAAACCTTCAATGTAACGCACCTATTACATTAGGTACATAATCAATCACACAATCGAATTGGTCAACCTACTCACTCACCCAACTAGCGTCATTTTGACCCTTGGTGCAATTTCGACCCATTTGCACATTTAACCCTAAGATTAGGTCACGTAAACAATAATATTCAATAATATTATTTCACGTAAACAATAATATTCAACTAAAAAACTAAGTTTTCCAAACAATGAAAATAAAATGTAAATACCGTAGGTAGAACTCTGTTGCTAACAACTCGGAAATTTAATAAAAGATAAACATATGGAAAACTAATCCTTATCAACACCAACTTCTGGTAATTATCCATTTATCCTTCACTTTTTCTTGCCTTCGTGAATATACTTTCTAGGCCCACAAAGTAGGCTTCAAAAGTTGTGGGTTGAGCGAGCCCATTACTTGACTGCTCAATACTTGACTGACCGTATATGTATCATAGCCTATTTGGACTTCTGGATCTGTCTTCTGGGCCTAATTGTTCTGGACTCTTTGACCCAATTATATCAGTGGTATCAAATTACCGGACAGCATTACTATTTCGTCGGTTGAGCGACTTGATTATTTGAAGTTGAGATTTTGCAAATCCACGCTTACGATTTGCATCTCTATATCCTCAATTAATACTTTCAATCTTAATCTTACTTATTCCTTTCTATACAAAATCATACAAACCAAATATGATCATAACCAGATCCCCAATCCATTCATTTCTATCATTCTTCCTCAATATTCATCCTCACGAGACCTACACCGTTTTCTACTCCACTTCATCCTTTTTCTTCGTAAGTAACTCACCGCTACTTAATTTACTATACATAATCACGTGATTCGATTGTAATTTTGTGATTGTAATCAAATATATGCAGGTTTTAACTGCGTATTTTGTCGTTTTGCCGTTACGAGATGAAGGTGCTATATCGTTAGGTATAGGTAATATACCTGGACTGTTTTTAGGATCCTTGATACTTACACTCATTGCTGCACCTGTTTCTACACTCATTTTTTCATTGCCTAATCTTCCTAAACCTAAGGTACACTTTCATTTTGATTTCATACTCATCATCTATGTTAGTTTTTGTTACGTATGTTAGACTAGAATTGATTAGGTTAATCGTTTGTTTGATTAGGTTCATAAATAACTGAATGTGACGGTTGATTGTTTATATTATTATCTTCATTTGCTAATCTTTGTTGACTCCGATTCCGTGCTCATTCGATCGGTTCTTTATAATTTAGTATTGCAATATGTATCTTTATATAATGGTGGTTTCTGGACTCTATTAGATTAATTGTTGATTTGAATTTTAATTAGATTCATGATTGAGAGATTATATAATTATAAGCGAAGGTTGATTGAATATTGTCTACAAGAATCGATGAAGGAGAGTAGTTAAGGCCATATATTTCAGACAGTTAATGTTCAAACTTATTAGGTTATTATGGATTTTAATTAAATTTATCCTTGAAAAAATGAATAATTAGATAGCAAGGTTGACTGGTTATGTTGTACTTTTTTATTCTTGTATAGAATTCACTTGTCAAATGCTTGTACTTAAATGAATACATGAGAGTAGTTGAGGCAATAGGTATGTTCAGATGATGGTTAGTAAAGTGAGTCTAGGATGATTATATGTTAAGACTGCTTTGGTTGATTATCTATTTTGATTAGATTCTCGATTGATAAACAATTTATCTGCAAAAGTTGCGTATGATTATTATGTCATCTTCGGTAAATCGGTAATGAATATAGACAGCCGTCTCATTATTTTAGAAGTCCCTATTCGAAACATAAAAATAGGCTCTTATAAGCGTCAAACTTATCAATACATACAAAAGGATAATGTTACTAAAAAGATATCATAACCACTTTGTATCACAATTCTCGTTATTTGCTAGAGGTCTTGTATATTGAAGGTGAAGAAATTTGTTTATAAGATTTATCTTTAGGGCCCTTTTTAACTAGAGTTGACTTTTTAGGACCATCAATTACGAGCACCTTGATCATTTCACTTCTAAGCACAATTTTAGACTCTGTCTGCCAATTTTTTTATTAGTTGCACAATTTATTTTAGCATTGGTGTATTTTTTTCGTCCGATCACGGAAAGAGTAATATATATGGACCTTTCATGATTATGGGCCTTATTCGATTGCCTATCTTGCACACCCACCTTAAAGACGCCCTTGAATACAAGAGTAGTTTTCACTGCTTTTTAATATCTGACATTTTTATTTTTATATTATATTATCATATAGCCACTGGCCACCATATATACAGATACGCGAAACTACTAGTCACTTTTGTAACATTTTGTCATTCTTGGGTTAGTCATTTAGCTTGTTGACTTTAGATATCTAAATTTTTAAGGGGCAAAGATATATATGATGAAAATAAAACCGTACAAACAAAACCGAAGGATCAAGATATCTCATTGACCCAAACATGAAACACCCTACCACTGCATATCAGACTACAATTCCTAGCAAATGCATCAACAAAACACAAATATACAACTCGGTATAATTTGTTCCATCTTTCATGCCACGCTACATTCAAAGCCATATATTGATGCAATTACACATAAGTCAATCCCATATTCGCCCATTTTAACCCCCACATATCAGCAACCTTTATGACAGCATTCGACTCCTTGACTTTTAAACTCACCAGCTTCATCTTATATAGTCTGGACCTTTCTTTATCACCTCTTCAGCTATATTAGTCTTTCCAATGAACAATATGCAATTCCTCTCATGTCAAATCATGTACACAGCTGCTGCAACAACCAGCCTATTAACAACACTCCAAATAGTCTTTGTGTTGTTGACTTTAGATATTATCATGGGTGTAGATGGAAGAGCTTAAGGGGTGTTTGTTTTTGACTTATTGAACTTAATGAGTATAAAGCTTAATAAAGTAAATCTATAGAAGAAGCAGCGTTGTAAAACTTGGCCAACTCGGCCGAGTTCTCGGTTTAGATCACCAGCCGAGTTCTCGGCGCCCAACTTGGTCAATTACTCGGTCAACGTCCGAGTTACTTGGTCAACTTCTGAGTTTCTCGACCAACTGCCGAGTTTCTCGGTCAAATCGGGGAGTTCTCGGTCAACTTGACCAACTCAGTAACTCGGAAACTCGGTCAAAAACTCGACAAATTAGTCAAAGTTTATTAGAACTTATATTAGAACATATATATCCATATTAAAAAAAGTAAATAGTAAACATAAGTTAACATCTGAGTTCTCCGCAAGTTGCCGAGAACACTCCAAAATTGTCCGACCGAGTTCTCCAACCTTGAGAAGAAGGTTATGCATATTAGTTATTAGCTAATATAATTCCTTTGAAATTCAGTGATGGTTTGTTAAGCATTGTTGGTTCTTTATTGATTCCTGTTCATAGTCCTGCTCTTAATGTTTATGTTGTTGTACACGCCACATTATCCATGAACAGCATAAATCTTAACACATGTATGTTGGTTGGAGATTACAGTTCTTGCTTTTTGTTTCGTGTTGTTGGTATAATATTAGTTTCTGATCGCCATTGCTAATCTGGACATTGCACATCATATCCTGTAATAAGTATCTGTTGAATTCCAGGCATTGGTCTTAATATACAGGTTCTTCAGTGCAAGTCTTGTGTTGTTTTTCATTCTATGGGTGTTGTCTTCTCCTGAAAATAAATTTCCCAGCTTTAAGGTAACGATGTGACCTATCTTGAGTTGTGCCTTAAGATACTGTCAAATTTGCATTGGGTAATTCTGTTATTTGTACATTTTCAGGGTTTCCTCATGCAATCCACCATAAAAGAGGATTTAAAAGTTGAAACTCAACCTGCATCTACAAATCCTACCGAGTGGGAGAAACATGGATGGTTTTACATTTCCGTGAGAATCAGCTTTTTCTTATGGGTATCATTCTGCTCACTTTCCCACTTGATTATCGTTTTTGTGCTTTTGTTATTGATGGTCATGAATAAGGTCATCTGAAACTGATTATGTGATCTTGAATAATCAGATCAGATAATTAACCAATTGTATCATGACAGGTAGTAGGAGATGGTAATTAGATATGTTTTTTTCTATTTCTAATTAACCGACAGGTAGTAGGATATGGTAATTAGATATGCTTTTGCTATTTTACGCCGTAATAATAAATTTTTTAATTTTAAAGTGTATTTTTGATTATGTAGATAAATAATATGCAAAATGGTAAGACCATTCCTGTTAAAGAATGAGATACATTTATGTGAGATAGGAGTAAAAGTCAAGGGAGGGGGTAATCTGGTAACTTTACTTTACTTTCATAATCAGTTTTGTTGATTTGGAACTGGTTATCCAAAAACTTATATATTCAGCAGAAGCATAATCTGTTTATCCATATACGGAAATTAATCTAATTCTAATTGTAAGTCACAATAATCAGATAATCGGCCTCAAACAGAAAAAATTCAAACATCCCTTAAATCTGCTGTTTCATTAGTAATTTCCTCATCTCTCCAGGTCGCTCTGTTAAATCTTATAACTATATCCTCAACATGGGCAAGGGTCACTGATGTTATGGACAATGAGGTATGTGTGATGTCATGTTACGAGCTTCTTCTCTTCTTTTTTGCGTGTTTATTATTTTTTTTTTTTTTATCATGCATTCTTTAATTCTATCTTGTATTCAGTCAGGTTCAAGACTGTTTGGATTTATTGGTGCCGGTGCTACGTTTGGCCAGCTTTTCGGTTCATTGTTTGCCACGGGAATGGCATGGGTGGGACCATGTATGCTTGCGCTCCCTGTTTCTAGTAAATTGTTTTGTTTTTGCCCATTTTGTGTCTAATTATCAAGTTTCATTTCTCCGCTTCTAATTACTTTTGGTTCATGTTCGTTTTAGATCTGCTGCTATTTGCTTCCCTCATGATGGAATTTGCAGCCCAGTCATCCAAAAGGATTAATAAGGATCTATCTAATACTTCCGAAGAACTATTTCCCCTTAGGTTTTTGCAAATATATTAGTTGACAACTTGTGCATCATTTGTAGTTTTGTACTGCGTAACCTATAAACTTAAGTTTATGTCTTTGTTCTGTTTTGTAGAAACACTGAAGTTGATCAGCTAGATGAGATCAACGAAGTAGATACATCTGATCACAAAAAATCGCCACCAATGGCTCCAAATACAACTATTGATTCAACAACACCTAGATTCTGGGCTTTATTGGACGGATTTAGGCTTATATGGTCATCAAATTATTTGTTGTGGGTGTCATTATTCTTGTGGCTAAGTGCTGTGACCTCTTCCTTCTTCTACTTTCAGGTAAAAAGAGGCCTTACTTTGTCTGCTGGTTAATATGCCGTAGATTTGCATTTTTTACCATTTATGTATGAATGGGGTTGATTCAGGCTGTGTATTGTCTAAATCAGGTCAAACTGGTTAAACATTGCCCAAAGTGTATCTTTATTGCAACATCTTGAATTACTTTATTCAATAACTGAAATAATATATAACAACAAAAATCATATATTCTGATATATTATTAAGAATATATATCGTTTGGACATAACGTTTCTGGTCATTCCCACCTGCATGACCCGTTCGAATAGGTACAGATCACTTTTAAGCCCAAACCCAGTGTGATCCGTACCTAACCCACCCTTGCGTCCTCTTGTATGTTGGAGTAGTTTATTATAACATCTGTGCTGATCTTTATTGTGCTCTCTTAAACTGCAGAAAGTAACAGTAATTGCCTCTACTGTTACAACACCTACCGGAAGAAGACAATTATTTGCACAGATCAATAGCTTTATTGCTATATTTATCCTGGCGGGTCAGCTTACTTTAACGGTATCCTATCTGTTTTAATTCTTTCAAATTAAGATATACTTAACATATATTTAGCTTACTTAAACAACTTGTTTATCCTTCAAAATGTTATATCAATCCTTTATCCAAAAATATAACATATTATATTTGTTATTATCTGGGCTTAAGATGTGGCTCTAAACCTAATTAGGATACCTAGTTCACCTGCTCCAACGTATTTGCATTTTTTGATTTTATTTGTCGTACATAACATACCAGATTCATTGTGTATTACTTTATCAGAAATAAGTAACTACCACTTTATTGATCCAAAAAGAATTTTTTGAACCACCATGTTCACAAAATTTATTCATTCTGTGTAAACATGCTACAAAATAGTAGCACTGGAATTTTTTGAACCACTCGATACTTAATGTTAATAATAACTTATTTTTCCAACATGTAGTCATGTTTTTTAGACAAATCAAGTAAGATGGTTCAAAGTAAACCACATGATCTTTTTTGACTCCATATGTTGTTGTAATTATCTAATAAATAATATTTTCCAACTGTAACGTTTCTATAAACCTTTCTGATTACAGGGGCGGATTCTTACCGTAGCTGGGATTACTATAGCTCTTTGCTCTTTACCATTCACTGCCTTTTTGAATTCAATAGCTATTGCTGTTTGGCCGACTTACCTTGCCGTTGCCATCTCAGAGACCGTTCGAAAGGTTTACCTCTTTTTCTTGAAGCTATACTATTTTGTAAATATGATCAAAATCGAATGTTTGGCGGACTTACTTAGCAGCTGCCATCTCGGACCCTCAACACTTTCATCTTTCCATTTTAAATAAACGATATATGCTATATTGTTTAATTAATTTATTTAGCTTACCACTTATGAGATACAAGATAGAGCAGATCAACCTATTTTAATATAACTGAATTAATTGGATTGGTACGTAGAAGTAAAAGAACAAATCTGTTATAGTGGGATTTTCACAGATGCAATGATGACCATTGGATCCTGAATCTACTAGCTCATTTGAACATTTTTGTTTTTATATATTTGTAAAGACCAAGCAGAACAAATGTGGCATAATTTTCATTAATCTTTCTTTGTTAAATTCAAATTTGAATATCTGGTTTTAGTACCATCTGGTGATCTGGTCCCTTTTTGTAGGCTATATAGAGCTGTTTCTTTACTTTTATATCCATGATACTTTTGAAACTTCCCATTTACGCACATGGATGCTGGACTAAAAACGCGTAGTTAATCGTTTTGCAGGTGGTAACCTATGTTGTAACTAGACCAGCCAGAGAACTCTTATTTACAGTTGTCTCACAGGATGAGAAATACAAAGCAAAGGTACCTTAATTTATTAAACCTCCATTTAAACAAAGAACAATAAAAGAAAGAAAGAAAAAAAAAGTTATTTTTTGGAACTACAGTTTTCTTAATCGTATGTGAAATTGTAAAATTGAACATTTTGGACAAAAATGTATTCCCGGTCAACCAAACCCTACACGTTTCTACCCAGTGAATGAAATTTTCTTGTTTTGACCAGCTTACAACCCGCCCATTTTGCCACTTCTAATTTTTATTTTGATACACTATAGGTATGCATAGATGTTCTTGTCCAAAGATTTGGAGATGCTACTGCAGCAGGGATGTACAAGCTTCTTCATAGCACGCTCAATGGCAAAATAACTCACATTTCTCTCTATGCTTTGCCTGTATGCAGATTCTATCAGTTGAAATTTAATTACTATCTATTGATAAAAATTGGAATTTGAACTTTTACCCGATTTTTATTTAATGTTAATTCGACAGGTCTGCATTTTATGGGTATTTACAGGATTCCACTTGGGACGTCGACAAACACAACTTGCCAAGTGCCAAAATCTCCCATCCTCATAAAACTAACTTTTGTTTATCAGGTATATTGTCATATGTTGTCTTACAGTTATTTTTTTTTTTTTTTTTTTTTTTTTTTTTTTTTTTTTTTACATATGCTCCTAATTCCAGTAAGTTAGAATTATCATACAAAGCAATAGATTATCTATTCTAGGTATTGCTTCCACATACACATATGACATGTTTATACATGCACACCTTTTTTTCTGTTAAGAGTTTGGTTTATAAATATCCTAATAACTATTTCTTTTAAATAATTTATTTAAATTTATAACAATAAGATTGAAATTACCAATTTAGGCTTTGTTAAACATACACGTAGTGGATCCCTTAATCATATGGACAACCCTTGTCTACAACTTCTACTTTACAAGTTTCTCGTGTTATAAAATCAAGCAAAAGGTAGGCAAAACTTTTATAAAGCAAAAAAAGCTATATTTTTATGTATAAAAAAAACCCCTTATACATGAACATTATGTTTAAGCTATACTCGGACAGAGTAAATATATTTTTCAAGATGTATGTTGTGTTTTTGAGTTATCTTGTTAGTCATTACGTGTAACCGGGTTATCTTGGCACCATTAGACCATGAGTAATGGTACGTGTTCAAGGCGTGCTCAAGGCCAAAATCACCAACACACCTATTAATGGTGGCGTGCTAGCCAAGTGTTAGCCGGCGTGCGTGCAAGGAGCACGAGAACAAAATGTGGTGTGCTGTTTTTTCATTGGTTCATATATCCTTTTTAATTATTTTTAATCATATTTTTTATCATCTTTTTCACCCAACTTCTAATCAGATTTTAACACATCACTCAACACGTCACTCAACACGTCACCCCGTTATTTACCAGTTTACTAGCACGCCCGCCAATCACCTCACCTTTACCGAGCAGCACACCAACACGCCCATCATTGTTAAAGATGGTCTTATAATGAACTTTGTAATAACAATTTGAATTTCCGGATTTTTAACACACAAATGTCTCGATATTCTAATCATTGTTTTTCATATCATCTATGTCCCTCGAATTATAAGCTGAGAAATAACACGTATTTGGATCAAGATCGAAAATTCTTCATAAACTTAATGAAATTTATATTTTTCTCCTTTATAATCGAACTTAAGAGTCACCTGATAATCAAACACCATTTTTCTCTCTGACGATGTAACCACTAATTAAACAAGCACCCAGTACAAAATACATGGTGCAAATATTCAGAATGTATACATGTACTTTCATTATCAATATTTTTGGGCACAGGCCCTAATAACTCACAAAAATTAAATGAATTGAAAGGTGAAAATGAGGAAAACGAATGATAGAAAGAAAGGAAAAAAAATAAAAAATAAAAAAACTCCCTGCCACTTTTTATTCATAACAAATAAAGCATAATATATAGCCAACAAATGCAAACTAGCACCAAACCACTTCCTAATAAAACTCAACAGGAAAATAAAGATTAAACTAGCACATTTAAGACCATTTGTAGTGGTAGTTCGTGTTGTGCACTTTTTTGATGACTAGGACGTGTTGTGTTGTTGAGTGGAGTAGTGGTGGTGTTGGTTGTTGGTGTGGATTATGAGTATTGTGGTGATGTGTCAAAATATAATTGGGTAAGTATTAAAAAGGGAATAAAAATAATATTTTTATAATAATAAAAAAATTATTAAAGTGAAGGCAACGGCTGTTGTTGAACCCGTTGAACCAGCTCAAACGCCGCGAAACAATCATGCGGCAACTCCGCGATACGGCTCGAAGTCGGCGTTTTTTGGGGTGACATGGAGGACACAACGGGGTTGGAAGACCCCGATACAAATGGTCTAAGAGTCGATCAACCCCAAAACCAACTCCAACTCCAACCAATAAACATTCACCTATCTTGCCTGGTACATGCTAACATGCAACCCAAACTAGTAACTATAAACGTAACATATAAAATAAAAATAAAATATCAGACTCAAACTTAACATAAACCGATTAATCCAACATATGTACCTCTCTTACATCATCACCATGCGCACATATATAAGTGGTTACAAAATACATACCATATACATTACAATTACAATGGTAATTTAAAATAATGAATGAATATAAATATATGCTCAGAATTTAGGTACATGACACATGCAACAGACTCATATACCAGAACGTCTTCTTTTAATATAATGGGAATAAACGGTCTTTTCGTTTCTTGTCTTTGTAAAATCAAATCTTTTATTAGTATCGTAGGCTTGAATATTCTGTCCATGTATTGTGTGTTTATAACAATTGTATGACAATATGTCAATATATCTGTATCGCGTTGAATATATTAGGAACTCATATGTGATTGAAATAATGAAATTTAGCATGATGTGATTATAATGACTATAAAGTAAAGAGAACCATGTATTAGTCCGTAGTTATAAATGTTGTACTTTTTGTTTAGCGTCTAATACGGCACATGTATTTTGTATTTATAAGAGTGTTTGACTAAACATTTAGAGTGACAAATAAATAAGTAAATAAATAAGTAAAACATTAATAAGATTGGAGTTGAATTGAATTTTATCAAAAAAGAAGTTTGGTGAGTTTTCACCAAACACCGTCCCTACGGAGGAAATGTTGATATTGTGAATTTAATACGAAATTCAAGTTCGCTTCATTATCACCCACCCATTCTTCCTTCACTTGCTTGTATTATCCAACTTTTTAACAATCAGATAGATTTAAAGATAACAATTATATCAAGATAAGTTAGTAGTTGGTGTTTTAATATTATTAAAAAAAATTCATGTTCAAATCTAGCTAGTAGCATATTTTATGGCGGACATTGAACATGTCCAAAACTGTTACAGAATAAATTAGACCGTCGACATTATAATAAAAATACATTTTTTCCGGATAATCTAAATATATAAAAGATTGTCAGTTTACCCGTTTTTAAAGATAACACTATATTACTTTCCTTTCCCATTTATTATACCCGGTATAGCTTCAATCAATCAGCCAAATAGATCGTAGATCATAGGATCTATCAATCAAACGTAATCAGGTCAAAACAAATATTGTACCTCAATTAGATCTTTTCGATGTATATTAATTCAAATTTCTATTTTTTCGATAAAAAAATTTAATATAGATTCATATCTTGTCCCCTGTCCATATCACTTTCATTAATATTAATCTTTATCAAATTATACAAGATATATAAATATATAATATGATCATAAATGTTAGATATGACCATTGTTGGACTTCCAGCTCTAAGCAATTAAGCCAAGTATGAGATATATATTTTTTTTTTAGTAGCAGTTTGAGATTATACAGGGGAGTAGGGGACTAAATCACCATGTGATTATCTCCCACGGTTGCATAACCCGCTCTCAATTGTTGCTCTGGAAGAAACCCGGACCAATTCGAGGGCATGGCCCGTAAAACCCCCTCTCTCCGCTGCCCTCGCAACGCGATGCGCGAAAAGCGACTTTGGGTGGATTTCAAGATCAAGAGAATATCCCTGTGTTCAATATTGACACCCAAAAAATAAAACTTCCAACTTCTAACAAAGAGGTATGAGTGATTATTACTGAACCAAAAAACACAATGATATGAAAAACTTTGTTACTATTATTCGTCAACTAAATTAAGGAAAATTGTCAACTAACTTAAGAAACTTTGTTACTCTTATTTGTCAACCAAATTAAGGACAATTGCGGAATCAAAGGAACAATTTCTTCTTGAGTAACTTGTTGCCTGCTTTCATCCTTTTAAAAATAAGTGGTACTTATTCAAAGTTCAATGACATCAATTAGCTTTTCAATAATTTGTATTTTAGATATTAGGAGTTGCCCTTAAATAAAAAGATGTTTAGAGGAGTTGCATGAAATCAGTAGGCATTTTTTGCAAACAAATGTAGTTTCAGATACGGTTTACAAAGGCAAATTGATAATTTATCATTTTATGATGTTATCTTTTTTCGGCGCCGTTCTTAGTTTTCGTCCATTACCTAATATACTAAACGGTGTACTTATCTAAAGGGACAAAATGTCCTTGCCGCTTTTGCATGATACTCCGTATTTATCATAAATCCTAAATTAATCATTTATTGTTTAAAAGCCCTTGTGGAAGCCCATCTGGATATTAAACCGACAGGTCTTATCGGTTCATCGGTTTAACCATTTATAAAGAGTGGTGGATTTTTGACACCATTAAATTTTGAGCCATGAACAAGTGCATGCCTTTATACACTCTAAAATCCGGCCTTAATGATATCAACAATTTATTTGATAAAATATAATTAATGATTTAAAATCTGAACAATTTAAACACCCGATTGAATTTGATTTTAAATGACAAACCCTATTCAAAAATCATTCTCAATGAACTCGGTAAATGTTGTAAAAAACGAATATAATTGTTTGGAAAATATTCAAAACATATAATTATTATAATTTAAGTAGAAAAATAAAGGAAATAAAGTTGTTGAACGGAATAACGGTTCGCGATTCAACCATGTAGAAGTTGACCCACAGAGTTTCAAGAGAGTTGGCAATAGGGGTGTTCATCGGTTCGGTTTTCGGTTTGTTCGGTTTATTCGGTTCGGTGTATTCGGTTTTGAAATTTTTTTGGGCAAAACCGAAAACCGAACCGAAAACCGAATTCAAAGTTAAAACCGAACCGAACCGAAAACCGAATTCAAATTCGGATTCGGTTCGGTTTTCGGTTAAAACCGAATATTATGAAAAAACGGAGAACGATGGTAGTTTAATTGTGGCGTTACTGATGTCTTAGTTATTTATATCCTAAAACAATGACGTACTATTAAATTATAAAGAATTCGATGATTTATTAATATTTACAGCTTAATTATGACGTTTACCGCTTTTGTAATTAAGAAGAAGAACATAATAATTTGAGTAACATAATTATATTGTGAGTTACCAAATCGTCATATGGGTGAGAATATATTTTATTGATTACATCCCAAATTATAATGACATTAAAACATAAATATACAAATTAAATATATAAAAACATTGAATTCGATTTTGAATTCGGTTTTCGGTTAAACCGAATTCAGAATTTTCAAAACCGAAAACCGAACCGAAAACCGAATTCAAATTCGGTTTCGGTTTGACTCGATCCGAAAACCGTTTTTCAAATTCGGTTTGGTTTTTTTCCGGTTTGGTTTCGGTTTGGTTTTCGGGTTCCACGGTTTCAAACCAAATACTGACCACCCTAGTTGGCAAACATATGTTTGACCTTAAGGCTTCAACTTCAACGCAATCCATGAAAAGTGGCGTGTGTTCCCATTTTCTAGATTGTTTAATTTTTGAAAAAAAATACATAAATAAACTCATAACAGGACAAAACAATGATTACCTTTTTTTTTCTACTAGCGCTTGATATAGTTGATTTCAATGTGATTGAATGAATATTTAGATCCAATAAAACTAATACCGAATAACAGCCGTTGTCCAATGTGTATAGGTGATTTGTTTAATTGTTCAAGTAACCTAAATATTAGCACACTATATAATTACTTTTTCTGCAGTTTCACATTTCTATTTTTGTAATCATAAAATCTTTAAATTGTACTCCGTATAATTTTTTTTATACATACTTAAATTTAAAACGATGAGAGTAGAATCTGATAAAACTTAATGACAAAAAAGCATGTCATATCATAACTTCATAACGGGACGAATAATTATATTATAAGTCTAGTCATTGAATGAAGATTGATGGGGAGATTTCAATATTTTTGTATTATTGTCATTGCCGTTATTATTTTCTTCAATAAAATCAAATAATGTATCTAAGAAGAAAACAAATATAGAGTAATAGAAAGTTCATAAAATGGATATTGTATGTAATCACGACGTTAATAATGCCAAAAATAACAATTAATACAATTACAATCTTTAAAAAACCCCTAAACTTCAACTCTTTTGTCAATTTCCTTCACACCATTTTCTACAATTACCCCATTGCTCCCTAAACTACTATTAATTACACTTCCATTACTTCTAACCTTTTTAAGAATCCCATATTTACTCAAAGCACCCTCCCCCCAATCCCACAAGTTCAATACTATGTATGTCCCAATACCACCAATTAACCCATAAGCAATGGAATACGTTAACGGCATTAAAATCAATGTTATGAATGCTGGAATTGCTTGTTTCATATCGTTCCAATCGATCTCGACCACTGATCTCATCATCAAAACCCCGACTAAGATCAACGGTGGGCCAACTGCCCACGACGGTATCGATGCTAATAATGGTGTGAAGAAAAACGCTAACATAAAGTAACCGGCTACTGTTAACGCCGTCATTCCAGTTCGTCCACCTTCCCTTATTCCGGTGGAAGATTCTATAAATGCTGTTACTGGTGAAGTTCCAAGTAGTGAACCAATGACAATGGATGATGCATCTGACATGAACGCAAAATATTGACCTGCAATTAGACATGTTAGTTTAATTATTATCATAAGTAGAAATATATGCATGCGAGTCAATCAACATTAATTAATTAATATACATTTAAAATAGGTACGTATCTTGTAAATAAATGTTCACATTTCTCTTTCAAACGTCCAAAACTATATTTTCCAAATTTTAGATGACTTCTAATGCTATAAGTAACGATAAATAGACTTTTTGCCCATTTGAATATATTTTTAGAAAATACCTCACAAAAAATGTGCGACATTTATATAGTGAATTTTGTTTTAAAGCAAGTAATTATTCACTAAAATTTAATTGTCCATAAACATAAAGACACGTCTTAAGATAAACCTGATAAAATCTAATTTCTAGACAAATACATTGAAATGGAAGTAGAAATATTCTTGTAATAAATTAATTTAATATTAAATGTATCAATATCAATATTTTTTAAAAAGTAAAAAAGATATACGTACCGACAACTCGACAAGAGCCTACTGGTGGATTAGTTTCCTTATATAAATTAATAAAAAAAAATACTTCATCGGTTATTAATACGTTTTTACGTTAAAAGAAAAATACGCCGTATATATACTCATACTAAAAAAGAGTCGTGTGTGAGTATCGAATTATTATATTCCCGGGAAAATTTTAAAACTAACCTTCAAAGTCTCCATTTTCGTCTGCGAAACCAGCAAAACGTGCCATCGAATATAAAGTTCCGGTTGTATCAAGTATATCGACATACAAAAACGTCACTAATGCTTCCCAAAAATACCCTTTATTAATACTCGAAAAACTTAATGCACCAGCCGTTTTCTGAATTTTATGTACATCAACGATTTGTTTAAAGTAATCGTGTGCAGCATCCCCCGCCGGAGTATTTGGGAACGCCGTAACTTGCGTGTTACGGAACCATGAAACCGCCGTCACAAACACAATGCCGTAAATCATTGCGCCTTTTATGTTCTTAACCAAACAATAACTGATTATTACAAAACCGACTATACCGAGCCATAATGTTGGGCTCTCCATTCGGTTATGTAAACACATGATATCCCCTGAAACCGAGCCTCCGGGAAGGAGTGTAACGGTTCCGTTCGGGAACGTAATGACCGGCGCGAGTGAAGCTCGAGACGAGCTTGGACACGCGCCGATTGATACTAGAGTTGATGAGCTGTAGCCGATTAACCCGATTCCTTGATTGTTTTGTAAGCCGATGAAAGCTAGAAATAAGCCGATTCCAGCCGATGACGAGATTCGCACCGGCTTCGGAACCAGCTTCGCTAGCTTGGCTCGTAAGCCGACGGCCGAGATTAACAAGAAAATCATCCCTTCTATGAAAACAGCTGCCAGCGCGTTTTCATATGACACGTTGCCGGATCCATGAAATCCGACAACTGTGTAAGCGAAATAGGCGTTAGCTCCCATTCCAGGAGCTAACGCCAATGGTAAATTAGCGAAAGTACCCATGATTACACACCCAATCAATGATGATGCCACCGTGGCAACTATAAGGTCTTTTCTAACTTTTGTTAGACAATCCGAATACCCCGGGTTAAACGGGGTAAACTTACATGAATCATCGGGTTGTATAACCCGTTGATTCGGGCCAGTACAATTAACGGCCGAAAAAGATGGATCAGAGCAAAGTGGGATACAGTCGGAGACCGAGCACGGGCCTCCAGAGTCCGAGAGAATGCTTGCGTTGACCGCGAGAATATATGCCATCGTGAGGAAGGTTGTTGTGCCGGCACGAAGCTCGGTTGTGAAGTTGGCTTTTCGCTCGTTGAGTTTAAATCGTTTTCCGATTCGGGATTTAGCGACATAGGTGTTGAGCTGTGTTAAGGGTGAAGGTTTGGGTTGAGGTGGTTCACCGGACTCCATGTTGGCCGGCGTTGTAATAAGGAGTTAATATGAGAAGGTGTAATAGATATAGTTATAACTATTGTTCATGGAAACAGTATGGATATGAATGAATATGAGTATATATATGATTGTATAAATAGGTATGGAATATGAGCTTATAAAGAGAGGGTGTTTTTTAGAGACAAGAAATGGAGAAATAGTGACGAGGGTGATCAGTAGTAGGAAAGGATAGGCAGGGATGATTCTTATACTTTCAATTAGTGGTGGTATCTTGTTTTTTATATACCTTTTTAAATAATTTAATTTAATTTAATTTGAGGATTTTGATTTCTAATTTTATGTCTTTGGATAACATAGGTTTTAAATATGTAACAGAGTTAATTTACATTTATGTGTAGTTATTATATTATAAAAACTGAAGTCACGCTACAAACATTAATAAAATATGTTATAAATTTAATTTAAATATAGAAGCTCGGGACTATATATTGTTTTGGGTCCGACTACAGACACACCTAGGCTATTAGTCTACCTATGGTCAACAGAGTCGGGATAGTGCAAATTTGGGAAGATAGCATAATTTAACAAATGAAAAATAACACTCTCGAGATGTCTTTCCCTCTCCCCACCTCCCCCTTCACCCCTGTTCTGGCAACCAAAAAAGTGGATTCCGATCAGCAAGCCACCACACACAAATGAAGATCAAAATGGAGAATGGGTCACAGTTACTCGCAAACAAAAAATCAAACCCAATTCGGAACAAAGCAGATTCCGAAATCTAATCAACAAATACGGGAAACCCAATCACTCATCATCATACACAGCAAACCCCAAACACACATGTGCTACCTACCCAAATAACATTCCTATCCATCGTCATAACCCCCTTGATTCGTCAGAAACAATCTCTATATTGTTCTTTAACCATCCTGAACACTGGTATGATAATGATTTAAGAAGCTTTTTCAAGAGATATGGTTCAGTGAAAGATATCTACATTCCTCCAAACAAGGTACTAAAAAATGGCAAAAAATTCGGCTTTGTTAGATTTGTTGGGATAAGGGATATTAACTATATTCTTAACAGATTGAATACCATTTACCTGGGAGGGAATTGGTTAAGGGCATACAGAGCCCACGCCAGGGCAGAGAAACCATGTGAACAAATTTATATGAATCATAACTCCAGACCACATCACCATACGACCCAAAACACTCCTGCTCCATCCCCCAACCCTAAAACTCTTCAACCTAAACAAACCCCAATACAACCCCTCAAAGACAATTCTGGAAAAATGGATGGACGTTCCTTCAATGAAGTCCTTACGAATTCTCCCCCAACCAAAAATGATATTACCCGAAGAATTTGTATCGATGAAGAGGAAACAAATAAACAATTGTTGGAGCATTCTATAATTGGTGAGATCATAAACATAGATCTCATCGAGCAATTTCCAACCCTCTGTTCAGCAGAAGGCCTAACAGATTTCCACATCAAATATTTAGGTGGCCTAGACATCTGTCTCTCCTTTGATAATGAGGAGACCGTAAACAACATAATCAATTCGGAGAATCATATAGTCAAACAATGGCTCAAGAATGTTAGAAAACTCAAAGACAAATGCATCCAATCCTCAAGACTCACATGGCTATGCATAAAAGGGGTCCTGATATCATGTTGGTTTGAAAAAAACTTCAAAAAAATAGCAGAGTGGTACGGCCCTGTCTACGACTTCCAAAACTGTAATTTTACCAGAAACCAAAACCTGGTTATAGGTAAAGTTCTGGTCAAGCTTTGGGGGCACAAACTGATGAACACAATTGCAGAAGTAACTACAGCAGGAGGCAAAATCTTTTATGTGCGTATTTTCGAAGACTCCAATTGCATTGTTGAGATCGACATGGAAGAGCAATCCGATAGTGACTCCTACAGTGACAAGAGCAGCAAATCGGATTTTCAATCGGAATCCGCCCTTTCTGATTCAGAAAAAGATGAAGGCGAACTACCACCGGCAAACCAAGATCCGGAAAATTCCATGGAAGGCAGTCAAACCAAGAGACACTCCACGTCAGCACTCAAGTTTGATAATCTCGATCACAAAATTAATGATGCCCTTGGAAATCCCACATCTAACGGCAACAAATCCTTTAATGATAACACCGATTATTCGAATGTGGGAGAAAGTGAAAGTATAGGGAATTATCAAAAAGCCGAAAACTCATTTATAGAGGCAATTAATGAAGACAACTCACCGGTTGATGATAGCAAAATCCCAATCGACGATGCAACTGATAGTGAACCCTATAATCCTACCTGAACC
The DNA here is from genome assembly GCF_046630445.1 of Rutidosis leptorrhynchoides. NCBI lineage: Eukaryota > Viridiplantae > Streptophyta > Magnoliopsida > Asterales > Asteraceae > Rutidosis > Rutidosis leptorrhynchoides. The sequence continues at coordinate 346,054,764 of NC_092341.1, forward strand.
CCCAAAACTGTTAATCCGGCCCAAACTAACCTCACTTCCCCCAGCCCAATAAACCCCACCAATCTGAGCCCACTTAATTCATCCCCCAGCCCAGCAAACATTTCCAGCAAACAAACAACTAATGACCCAATTGGTTTAGCAAATCCCTGTTTTGATCCAGTTGACTCCCCAATCTCTCCCACCGATATCACCTCCTCATCTTCCCCAGAAAAACTTGAGAACATATCCCCTTCGGTTTTCACCATCGCCTCTCAAAATAAACCTCTTGACACTCCCACATCTCAAAATATCTTGAACAAAAATTCCATGAGGAAAGAAAAGACTGAAAACCCAAACAAAAAACGTAAAACTTGTCATGAAAAAATCCCTTCCAAATCCACCTCCACTGGTAATACTTGGGCTAATATAAGGAAATGGAGCTCGTCATCAAAAATCCTGAACGCTAAAGCCAAAGCTAGAATTCTAAAAATTAAAGGCAAAGGAGGAAAGGCTAGCTATAATTCGCTCAGTGGCAAACCACCAAAGAGATCAAACAGAACAAACACAGATCAACAACTTTCAGATGATTCAATAAGCTTCAATCAAGTTGGTTTGATCCTTGGCCTCTCCAGGAAATCTCAACCTCAATAATCAGGTTTCTCCTTCGCGTCTAAACTTAATTAACGTTCACAATGAAGTTGCTTTCACTCAATATTAGAGGTTTAGGGAAGAATGATAAAATCAAATTTAATTGGTTCAAAAACTTAATTTTTCGAGAAAAACCTGCTGTCATTGCGTTACAAGAAACTAAATGCAGAAAACCTCCTGAATTTTGGATCGAAAAAATTTGGGGTAGCGAAGATTATAACTATGCTGTTAAAAACTCGTTAGGTCTTTCAGGCGGGATTCTTACGGTTTGGGATCCTAATTTTTTTTGTGCTAACTGTGTTGTTGAGCGTGACTCCTTTATTGCGATAAAAGGAAATTGGAAAGGTGCAGGTACGGAACTCATTATTGTCAATGTTTATGGACCTCACACGGACGATTCAAAAAAGAAAATGTGGGACGATCTTCGTGATGTTATGTCTTATGATAACGCAATGTGGGTAATACTAGGTGATTTCAATGAGGTCCGTTCCAAATCTGAGAGAAAAAACACAATTTTCCTAGAACATCGAGCCAAAAGATTTAATAGCTTCATCAAAGACTCCAACTTAATCGATATTCCACTCGGGGGCAGGAACTACACGAGAATTAGTACGAATGGGGTAGAATTTAGTAAACTAGACAGATTCTTGGTCTCAGAAAACTTTTTACAACAATGGCCAAACACTCACGCAATGGTTCTAAACAAAAAACACACGGACCACTGCCCGATAATCCTTAAAGATGGAAATGTTGACTTTGGTCCAAAACCCACCAAAGTCTTTGATGAATGGCTAAATTATAAAGAAGCTCCCGAGATAATTAAAGCGGCATGGATGAAGGAAGTAAAGAGCTCAAACCCAGATTGCACTTTTCGTGATAAAATGAAAAATGTCAAAACAGAGCTTCGCAAATGGTATTCTACCTCACCTGGTAAACTAAAAGCAGAAATCAAAGAACTATCAGAAGTTGTTGATGATTGGGAAATTAGAGCTGAATCCGAGGACCTAAGTGAAGAACAATTGAAAGAGTGGATGGATTCCCGTGACTTGCTGCACAAGAAAGAAAATACTCAATTGGAAATGTTAAAGCAAAAAGCACGAGTCAAGTGGGACTTAGAGGGTGACGAGAACACCAAATTCTTTCATACCGTGATACGTAGAAGGCAGCAAAAAAACAACATTCATGGTGTGAACATCGCCGGTGTTTGGTCCACAAATCCCGATGATATAAAGGCTGAAGCACTCTCTCATTTTTCATCACTGTTTGAAAAACCGAATACCGAAGGCCTTGAAATGAATGATTGGGATGGACCACGTCTTGAAAGTAACATGGTTGAAAAATTAGAGGCCCGTTTTAATGAAAAGGAAATACTTCAAGCCATCAAAAGTTGCGGCAGAAACAAAGCCTCGGGCCCTGATGGTTTCAACATCCTCTTCTTTACTAAGTATTGGGACATCATTAAAGAGGATCTCGTGAAAGCTTTGAATTGGTTTTGGGAAAACGAGAGAATCTAGAATGGTTGCAATGCCTCTTTCATCACGCTAATCCCCAAGGTAAGTGACCCGTTAAACTTCGCAAATTACCGCCCTATTAGTCTTATTGGTAGCTATTATAAAGTTTTATCTAAATTACTTGCCAATAGGATTAGGGTAGTAATTCCGTGGTTAATTGGATATGAGCAAAGTGCCTTTATAAGCGATAGATACATTCTAGATAGTATACTTATTGCTCTCGAAACCGTAGATGAACTTAAAGCAAAAAAAACAAAAAAGTTTTATCTTCAAAGTCGATTTTGAAAAAGCCTTTGATTGTCTAGACTGGGATTTTCTCTTAAAATTAATGGGTTTTATGGGATTTGGATCTAAATGGATAAATTGGATTCGAGCTTGTCTAACTTCCACCTCGATCTCGGTCTTAATAAACGGTTCCCCAACTAACCAATTTTTTCCTAAACGTGGTGTTAGACAAGGGGACCCTCTATCTTCCTTTCTTTTTATCATTGCGAGCGAAGGCTTAAACTTTTTGTTAAAACTTGCCATAAACAAAAGCCTTATAAAAGGGGTAGAAGTCGGTTATGATAAAGTCGTCGTTTCCCATTTACAATACGCCGATGATACGATCGTTTTTGGCAAATGGAATAAGGTTGAAGTTAGAAACATTTTGAAAATCCTAAAATGCTTCGAAAACCTTTCGGGACTTAAAATAAATTTGAGTAAAAGTTGTGTGTATGGAATTGGAACCTCGAAAGAGGAATCCATTGCTTTAGCATCGTGGTTTGGTTGTTTAGAGGGATCTTTTCCGTTCAATTATCTTGGGCTACCAATTGGCGCTTGAAATGTCCCATTCATATTGATTATAAATGTTCCATATTAATTGATTTCGTTGCGAGGTTTTGACCTCTATATGAGACATTTTTCAAAGACTGCATTCATTTTTAAAACAACCATAACCTTTATTTTATCAATAAAGGTTTCAAAAGCATTACGTAGATTATCAAATAATGATAATCTAAAATATACTGTTTACACACGACCATTACATAATGGTTTACAATAGAAATATATTACATCGACATATGTTTCTTGAATGCAGTTTTTACATAATATCATACAAACATGGACTCCAAATCTTGTCCTTATTTTAGTATGCAACAGCGGAAGCTCTTAATATTCACCTGAGAATAAACATGCTTTAAACATCAACAAAAATGTTGGTGAGTTATAGGTTTAACCTATATATATCAAATCGTAACAATAGACCACAAGATTTCATATTTCAATATACATCCCATACATAGAGATAAAAATCCTTCATATGGTGAACACCTGGTAACCGACATTAACAAGATGCATATATAAGAATATCCCCATCATTCCGGAACACCCTTCGGATATGATATAAATTTCGAAGTACTAAAGCATCCGGTACTTTGGATGGGGTTTGTTAGGCCCAATAGATCTATCTTTAGGATTCGCGTCAATTAGGGTGTCTGTTCCCTAATTCTTAGATTACCAGACTTAATAAAAAGGGGAATATTCGATTTCAATAATTCAACCATAGAATGTAGTTTCACGTACTTGTGTCTATTTTGTAAATCATTTATAAAACCTGCATGTATTCTCATCCCAAAAATATTAGATTTTAAAAGTGGGACTATAACTCACTTTCACAAATTTTTACTTCATCGGGAAGTAAGACTTGGCCACTGGTCGATTCACGAACCTATAACAAATATGTACATATATATCAAAGTATATTCAAAATATATTTAAAACACTTTTAATACATTTTGATGTTTTAAGTTTATTAAGTCAGCTGTCCTCGTTAGTAACCTACAACTAGTTGTCCAACGTTAGATGTACAGAAAAAAATTGATATATATTATCTTGAATCAATCCATGACCCAATTTATACACGTCTCAGGCTAGATCACAACTCAAAGTATATATATTTTTGGAATCAACCTCAACCCTGTATAGCTAACTCCCACATTACTGCATATAGAGTGTCTATGGTTGTTCCAAATAATATATACACATGGGTCGATATGATATGTCAAAACATTTGCATATGTGTCTATGGTATCCCAAGATTACATAATATATTAGAATACATGTATAATACAATATAAGTTAGCTAGGATATGATTAATATAGATTTGTTACCAATTTTCACGTTGCTACAACAAGAAAAATTATCCAATCTTGTTTTACCCATAACTTCTTCATTTTAAATCCGTTTTGAGTTAATCAAATTGCTATGGTTTCATATTGAACTCTATTTTATGAATCTAAACAGAAAAAATATAGGTTTATAGTCAGAAATATAAGTTACAAGTCATTTTTGTAAAGGTAGTCATTTCAGTCGAAAGAACGACGTCTAGATGACCATTTTAGAAAACATAATTCCACTTTGAGTTTAACCATGATTTTTGGATCTAGTTTCATGTTCATAAGAAAAATCATTTTCCCAGAAGAACAACTTTTAAATCAAAGTTTATCATAGTTTTTAATTAACTAACCCAAAACAGTCCGCGGTGTTACTACGACGGCGTATGTCCAGTTTTACAGTGTTCTTCGTGTTTCCAGGTTTTAAATCATTAAGTTAGCATATCATATAGATATAGAACATGTGTTTAGTTGATTTTAAAAGTCAAGTTAGAAGGATTAACTTTTGTTTGCGAACAAGTTTAGAATTAACTAAACTATGTTCTAGTGATTACAAGTTTAAACCTTGGAATAAGATAGCTTTATATGTATGAATCGAATGATGTTATGAACATCATTACTACCTCAAGTTTTCTGGATAAAGCTACTGGAAATGAGAAAAATGGATCTAGCTTCAAAGGATCCTTGGATGGCTTGAAAGTTCTTGAAGCAGAATCATGACACGAAAACAAGTTCAAGTAAGATTTTCACTCGAAATAAGATTGTTATAGTTATAGAAATTGAATCAAAGTTTGAATATGAGTATTACCTTGTATTAAAAAAATATCTTACTGTAAATAATAAAGATTTCTTGAGGTTGGATGATCACTCTACAAGATTGAAAGTAAGCTAGCAAACTTGGAAGTATTCTTGATTTTATGAAACTAGAACTTGTAGAATTTATGAAGAACACTTAGAACTTGAAGATAGAACTTGAGAGAGATTAATTAGATGAAGAAAATTGAAGAATTAAAGTGTTTGTAGGTGTTTTTGGTCGTTGGTATATGGATTAGATATAAAGGATGTGTAATTTTGTTTACATGTAAATAAGTCATGAATGATTACTCATATTTTTGTAATTTTATGAGATATTTCATGCTAGTTGCCAAATGATGGTTCCCACATGTGTTAGGTAACTCACATGGGCTGATAAGAGCTGATCATTGGAGTGTATATACCAATAGTACATTCATCTAAAAGGTGTGTATGGTACGAGTACGAATACGGGTGCATACGAGTAGAATTGTTGATGAAACTGAACGAGGATGTAATTGTAAGCATTTTTGTTAAGTAGAAGTATTTTGATAAGTGTCTTGAAGTTTTTCAAAAGTGTATGAATACATATTAAAACACTACATGTATATACATTTTAACTGAGTAGTTAAGTCATCGTTAGTCGTTACATGTAAGTGTTGTTTTGAAACCTTTAGGTTAACGATCTTGTTAAATGTTGTTAACCCATTGTTTATTAAATCAAATGAGATGTTAAATTATTACATTATCATGATATCATGATGTATTAATATATCTTAATATGATATATATACATTAAATGTCGTTACAACGATAATCGTTACATATATGTCTCGTTTCAAAATCATTAAGTTAGTAGTCTTGTTTTTACATATGTAGTTCATTGTTAATATACTTAATGATATGTTTACTTATCATAATATCATGTTAACTATATATATATATATATATATATATATATATATATATATATATATATATATATATATATATATATATATATCCATATATATGTCATCATATAGTTTTTACAAGTTTTAACGTTCGTGAATCGCCGGTCAACTTGGGTGGTCAATTGTCTATATGAAACCTATTTCAATTAATCAAGTCTTAACAAGTTTGATTGCTTAACATGTTGAAAACATTTAATCATGTAAATATCAATTTCATTTAATATATAAAAACATGGAAAAGTTGGGGTCACTACAGCGCTAACCTCAAACTTTACAAAAATTGGCTACCCATTATTGATAAATTCAAAAAAAGGCTCTCGACTTGGAAGGCTAATTCTTTATCCTATGGTGGTCGGTTAACCCTCATAAAAGCGGTTTTAAATAGCCTACCTTTATATTATTTCTCACTTTTCAAGGCCCCTACTCGCGTTTTAAAGGAACTCGAAGGTATGCGTCGGGATTTCTTTTGGGGCGGTTCGTTAGACAACAAAAAAATGGCCTGGGTAAAGTGGGATTTAATTTCGCTGCCTTATGATTCCGGGTGTTTAAATGTCGGGTTTCTCAAATTTAAAAATCTCACCCTCCTAACCAAATGGTGGTGGAGATTCTTAACTTTAAAAAATTTCCTTTGGGTGAAGGTAATCAAAAGTATTTATGGTAAACATGGTGGTTTGGGTTGCCTCTCATCTTCCTCGGCATATGACCTTAAAAAATTCACGGGCCGAACTTGGCATTCTATAATTAACATCGAACATACCATAAACTTGTTAGGGTGTGATATTTCTAATGCTTTTGTTAAGGTGGTAGGTGCAGGGACTGAAACAAGCTTTTGGGACTAAATTTGGTGTGGAAACATGGCGCTCAAAATCAAATACCCTAGGCTGCACAGGCTCGAGGAGAACAAGGCTGCCACTGTCGCGGAACGTATTTCTTGGGCCAATAGCGAACCTCTTCTGACCTGGGAATGGGCCTCGAAGCCCAAGTGAAGGGCTGCTTCTGACCTTGTAAATTTGGAAAAAGATTTGCATGAATATCATCACTCCTCTGATAAACCGGACACTTGGACATGGAAATTTGAGAAGAGTGGAAAGTATTCTTCATCATCATTGTCCAATTTATTATCGAACTTCCTCCTGGCAAATAAACCGCTACCGAACCCAACTTTAATCAATGGTTTAATCCCGCAAAAAAATTGGCATTTTTATTTGGCGTTTGCAGAAAGATAGGCTCCCGGTAAGATTCGAGTTAGACAAAAAAGGTATCGATTTACACTTCGTCTTATGTCCTGTCTTCAACGATTACATCGAATGTATTCAACATGCCATGGTTTCCTGTAAAACTGCTGCGGATCTTTGGGATAAGGTCCGAAGGTGGTGGAAACTTGACAAGTTACCGTTCACGCTGTTTTCAGATTTAGCTTCATGCTCCTTGCCACATATCATCTCCAAAATGGGATCTCAAATCTGGCAAGCAGTAATTTGGGTAACAACCTATTACATTTGGAAAAATCTAAATGCTCATGTTTTCGGTAAGAACGCGGTTAGCACACCAAAATTGCTTGAGGACATTCAATCTAAGACTTTCGAGTGGATCAACAATCGGGGCAGAAACATCGATCTTATTTGGCACTCATGGGTTACCAACCATTCTTCTTGCTTGCTTAACTTTAAACCCAAAGATGGTATAGGTTAACTTGTAGGTTTTTTTCAACTCGTATTTTATAACCGAAGCCATGTCATGGGCTAAGTGAATGGGAGCTGAAATGCTTTGTCGCCGAGTCTTCGGCACTGCAAATCACGCCTCCATTCGGCTTGTTTTTTTCAAGTTGTCCCGGCATAGTATAGGTTGTAGAATATGGGTGTTTTTTCCTATTAGTCTACCTATTCCTTCCCATGCTATTAGTCTGATTATTCCCCTTTTTCTTTTACTTTTTTTGACGGCTGGATGGATACATACAATATGAGTATGATAATACAACTTGGAGTGGACACTTTAATAAATACGGAGTAATACTTTGGCTATTGTTTTTTTTTTTTAAGAGCTGGAGCATGGCTGGAATTTTACTCTTTTTGAGAGCTGGAGTAATATTTATCTTCTACTATTCTATTTTTTTTAACCCATACTCATTTATCTAGCTTTAACCCATACTAAAATAATAATGTAGTATTTTTTATTTTTTCAACACAATAATTTAACTTTAACCCATACTAAGTTATCTTGCTTAACCCATATTAAAATTATAAGGTAATACTTACTAATTACATTATCTTTCACATATATAGCCTATATAAGAAACACATACATCCTTCAAAAAAATATAAGGAATAGATACATATATATGTGTGTTTTAGTTCATATAAAAAATATTTGCAATTAATCGTTCTTATAACACTCAGAAATTTATATCGTCGATTTATAACGTATAAGGAAAAGTTATGTCAAGTGTATCAGATTTTTCTACCGATCAGGTATAATATTATCCATAATATATAACATCTAAGGAATGTCTTTGTCGTTTCGGTTTTTTCATTTCATATAATGGCACCCCAAAACCATATTTTATTATTAAATTGAAACTAAATAACTTTATTATTTCAGGTGTTTAATAATCGTGAACAGTTGACCGAATGGGTGAAAAGTGAGGCACGTTCTCATAATCAAGTTATTGTCATTAGAAGAACAAAAGAACAAAATGGTTACTTAGTCAAGATTGTATTTGTGTGTGAACGTGGCGGTGTATCCAAAAGTAAATCAACCCCAGAAAAAAGTAAACCATCGAAAAAAAATAACTGTAAATTTGAAATGGTAGCAAAGTTTTCAAAGATAACTGGTGTTTGGTCGATCAAAATGAAACAATCAGTACATAATCATGAACCTATAATGTATATGGAAGGTCATGCTTATGCAATTCGATTGACTAACGATGAATGGTGTTTAGTCGCAGATTTATCAAGTAAAAATGTAAGGACTGGTGAAATTCTTGCGACGTTGAAGAAGCAGAACCCGGAAAATGTTTCTTCAAGCAAAACGGTGTATAACGCAAAAGCTAAACTTCGCACAATATTTCGGGCAAATAGGACTCCTATACAGGTAGTAATGTCATTTTTGAAGGAAAAAGGGTACGACTTTCAATATCGTATTAATGATTCTACTAACGAATTAGAAGAATTATTTTGGGTCCATCCAATTTCATATGAAATATTTCGTGCATTTCCGCACATTTTATTGATGGATGCTACGTATAATACGAATATTTATAAGTTGCCATTTTTTGAAATCGTTGGTGTTACTTCTACCAACAAGACGTTTTCCATAGCATTTGTCTTGATGGATAAAGAAAAAACTAACAACTTTATTTGGGTGTTAAATTGTTTAAAATTAGTCATTGGCGAAACGTATGAACCGCGCGTTATCGTCACGGATAGAGATTTGTCCCTAATTAATGCATGTCAACAAGTATTTCCAAAAGCTAATAAATTACTCTGTAGATGGAATATTTGGCAAAATATTCTTAAGAAATGAAAAAAATATTTTGACTTAGACACGGAATGGGTTTCTTTTCATGATACATGGAGCAAATTAGTTAACGCTCCAACAGTTTCATTGTGACCCGAAGTCGGACATGCTATCTCATATTCAAGAAATCTGTTGTTCACATTAATACTCGTGGACGTCCAAGTGTGAAGGAACATAAAAAAAAGGCGTCAATGAACCGACAACAGGAACCTGCCAGACATAGTTCTTACGCAAAAGATGGATTCAGTATACCAGATTTGAACCAAGAACCTGCCAGACATAGTTCTTATGTACACCAAACTTTTTTCTCGCCTATCCCATTATTAGATAAAATTCCAGAAATGTTTCGACCGTACGTAACAAACATACACAATGTAGAAGGTGACGGTAATTGCGGATTTAGATCAGTAGCTTCATCTCTCGGTTTTCATGAAGATCGTTGGCCACAAATTAGAATGGATTTGCTTGAAGAGATATTGATGCATAAAAGAATATACATTGATATGTTTGGAGAAGGTGAATTGTTCAAAATTTATGAGGCGATCAATCTTCCTCCAAATGCTAAAGCCGTTTGGAAGTATTGGATGACTATGCCTGATATGGGTTATCTAATTGCTTCAAGGTACAATGTGGTTTTGTTATTTTTGAGCAATGAAGGAGATACAACATGTTTACCGCTTTGGACCAGTCCACCCGAGTCGCAACAACATGTTATATGTGTAATTGCTCGCATAAATGGTAACCACTTTGTAAAAGTGGACTTACACGGATATTATCCGATACCTCTGACTCATCCACAGTGGAATACTTATAAATATGATGGCGAATGGGAACGTCCGTATAAAAACCAACAAGATATGTACATTCAACGTAGGCGTTCCAATTATAAGTCTTAGTTTGTAGATCTCGACTAGTTCACTTTTAATGTGAGTTATTAAAAAAGATATTAGAAGTTGTAACGCATATATTTTTTTTAACGATGATTTTTTTGGAATCAGTAGATTATTTATTTCAACGACCCTCATCACTTGCACGTAACACACATTTTCGGGCGGAACCCGAACCCAATCGACGGGTTGAGAAAAATGTTGAGAGAAATAAAAAAGTATAAATAAATTAACATTTAATTAATGTTAATATTAATATTAATATAGTTAATATGCTAAAAAAAAACGTTTACTCAACTAACAAATAGTAATACTCCGTAAATAAAGTAGTAGTAGTTGATATTACAAGAGTTATATAATATTTAATTATAATATACTACTAATAATGAAAAGGAGAAATGATGGGTTGCAGGGCTGTAAGGGTGGGCCAAAGGGGTTTGTTTAGAATTACCATATTGTTTTTTAGTAACGAGAACTTTATAATTAACATATATTCATTAAAAATGAATGAGCTTATTCAATAAGAGATAGAAGATATCCATATATTGTTAATGTGTTATTTAGTATATTCATTAATTCTTTTAAGTTAAAATAATGAATAATGAATACTACTATATAGCAAAGATTAATTCATCAAAAAATAAACGAACCGAATAAACATACAACATGATAACGGAAGGTCTAAAGCCAGAACACGAAAATCTAACGCTATCTACGATCGAACCTGCGATAAAGAAAACATAACATCACATCTAAACAATCACCTAAACAAACACCAAACTAAACTAACAACTAAAAGGGACCAAAGACAATATAAGACAGCAAGACCTAGACCTCCATCCGAGCAAATCAATGTAACATCCATGCACAAAACCTACTTTCATTCTCACCTTCGAAGTTTATTATTCTAGACACGGATCCATTAATTATTTCTTACGGTAGGAACTATTTAATTGGGATTTGAGTGCGATGATAATAGGAATAATGCATCGGATCCAATCATAACTCTTCAGCTCGAGTGAGAGTAGGCTTATGATGGGTGACCATTTAATTAGTCTTTGTGTTGCAATTTTTTTTTTTTATATTTGTGGATGATTGTTATAAAGTGTGTGTTTGTCTTTAATTTTTTTTTAATTAAAATCTCGTTAATAAGGTAAAATCAATACCAAGTCTAGGAAAGAAAAATCAATACCGTACTAGATATGGAAATAAATCAAGATTAGCCTGCCCTTTTTGCAAATATGGTTAGAGATTAACGATGATTGGTAGTGATTTCTTAATGTGATGATAATTTTGTTGAAACTCGATAATGAGAACTGTTATCTAAAGAAAAGAGTTGATTTTCAAACATACATTACCTTTTGCAAATCAAGGAACTTGATTAATTTTTTTTGTCAAGTTCATTATTATTAGTTACCGTTTTGTTAATAAACGAATAAACAGATAAAAAAAAAAGTATGTTTGCATTGTAAAAAGATAACGTGGTTTTGGTCTGTTTTATTGATTAAAATAAGATTTATTGGTGGTGGAGTGGTGTAATTAAAATATTTTAGAAAAAGAATTAAAGAAAAAAGCTAGTTGAGTTGTCAAACTAAAAACCCGCTCATTTTGAATTTTGGTAGTTGACAATGTACATTACTATCAATATTTGCATTGCTATCAAATATTTGCATCGCATGACCAAATTCTTTACGCAACACATAACTTTAATTCTTATTTTCTAAAGAATTTCGGTGAATAACTTTGGTTTCACATTTAAGATGTGTCTAATATGTGGATGTTTATTAATTATTCAGCTTAACAAACATATAATTAGTATTTTATAGGATTTTACTAACGACAGTCCTAGGGCTCATGATGTATGTATTCCTTCGAGTTTTGTTTTAATAACAGTTTGACTTTTCAAAAATAAAAATAAGAAAAAGGTTGTTGTTAGCATGTATTAAGTCATTGTACGTGGCGGTTAATAGTCAATTTGATTATGATCAATGTATAATATCTTAAAACCGTGTTAACGACAGCCATAAGGGTCGTCGTTAGCAAAATCCTTTATATACATAACTAATGTCGAATATAACTAGTTTTGAAAATATCCGTTTATCACCTACAATGACATTACATTTTACATTCAGTCTATCCCTTATAATTTTTCATAATAATATACGGAGTATAATACAATATACAATATATATTGTTATTTTAAATTGCGAATTAAAGAATCACAACTCACAAATTTATTACTCACTACTTTATATATATATATATATATATATATATATATATATATATATATATATATATATATATATATATATATATATCATAATTACATATGAATGTTATTTTAAAATTTACTTATAAAAAATTTACACATGTGAAAGAAAATATAAATATAATTTAATGACAGCTTCTATGTTTTCTCAAATAATTTTCGATATGTGAACGGAAAATATAAATATAATTTGATGATAGCTTTTATGTTATCCAAATAATTATCGATCTACTTTAATACGTATTAATAATTAATAAATTAATAATATTCATATGTAATTGAATCTAATGACATATATAATTGTTATAGTTTCGAAGATCTCTCATCCATTATTTAGTTCTCAAAATCTTGATTACATATATATATTTTTAAAGCGAGAAAGATTTTATTGATGTATAAAATATGTACAAGTACACTAGCTAAATACAAGTATAACAAGCGATCAGCCTGAAATAACTCAACAGATAACAAGGCAAAGGGCTGACTTGAAGCAAGTTGGGGAATCACATGATGTAGTGCTAGATTTCTGACGACAAAGAAACAAATGACCAACCCATTTAGACCCCTTACCTAGACTCCTATTGAGATAAACGAGTTGCACGAACAATATATTAGAACATATTATAGCCCACATATAACGAGCTTGCTGCAGTTTTGCGAGAATCATCATGATTGAGAGCCGTAGTTAATCGGTTAATCAGTCAATACAACTTCTGTTCGCACGAGGGCCATCTATGGTAAGCGGAAAATTAAGCCAATAGTTCCAATTTATATTTAATTTGTTGATGCTAATAGATATCCAATCAAAGCTCTTCGACTGGATTTCTTTTACTAGCACCGCATCTATTTTTTGTTTTGTTTTCTTTTTTGTTTTTACTAAACACTATTGCGTTTCTGTTTTGTCAAATGAAGTAACACGCTATCCATATAACCGCTTTTCACATGTTTCTAGTTAGAGGTGTTGAGAAGTTATGACCAATATCTGATAAAAGTTCATCAAAAGTGAGATATGAGGGGAGATTAACTTTCAACCAATTGAAGATCCGTTTCCATATATCCATTGTGAAGTTGCATGAAAATAGAGCGAGTTCCACATGTTCCAGGTTGCCATCGCACACGCGGAAATATATGGAGTCTAGATCCACCCCCTCTTGTCCAATTAAACGCGGAAAAGATCCTATTACGTTTAGCTCTCCAAATGAAGACAACAATTTTTAACGACACAAGTTTATTAATTGTAGTACCGATATCAACATAATCGACCAATAGTTCAGGTTGATCGATTAAAAGAGTCAATTCCTTGACCGAGAAACGCCCATGTTTGGTGTGATCCCAAGACCATTCATCCTTATGATTGCTACAAGGAACAAAACTAGATAAAACATTAGTAAAACTGGTGAGGTTCCTAAAGTCTACCTGAGATTTCCAGGGACCAATACCAATAAGTGAGTAAATTATTATTTTCCCACTGCACCCGGTCATCTATAGTAGCATTTTTGTTTAGTTCAAGAAGGAAGATTCGATTGTGTTTGTCTTTTAGTTTGCAATCACATAACCAGACTTCATCCCAAAAATTTGTTTCTTTACCATCATCAATTTTTTCCTTAAAAGAAGATGTAACATGCAAGCCCATTGCATCTAGACCTCTGCCAATTTTTGTTAATCGTAGCCCAAGTTAACGAGACGTAGTGTTAATTAGTGAGAAGCTAATGCAAACATCGAAGCCATAAATACATTAAATGACCTTGACCCAGATTAAGATAATTTTTGTTTAATTTTAACCACCATTTATCGAGTAAAGCACGATTTTTTTATTAGTTAGTGATGCAATGTTTAAACCACCCAATTCATATGACATCAAGACAGTATGCCATCTTATCCATGAAATTTTGGACGAATCATCCGACCCACCCCAAAAGAATCTACACCGAATACCCTTAAGCTTATTCAATACAAGAGCAGTGGCCTGAATAAAGAAAAGTAGTATAAAGGGAGAGAGCTTAGAACCGATTTGATGGGCGTGAGCCTCCCACCGAAGGATATAACTTTATCTTTTTAATTCGCAAGCCTTTTGTCAAATTTAGAGAAAAGCAGATCCCAATCTTTTATTTATTCATGTTAGCACCAATTGGAAATCCAAGATACGTTATAGGGAGTGAACCTGCTGAACACCCAAGCCAATCAACCATGGAATCGACTTACATTTTGGAAACCCATAAACCGAAAATGTTACTTTTAATACCGATGTTTCTTCGAAGCATTTTAGAATCTTCATTATGTTTCTTGCATTTCTTTTGCTCCATTCACCAAATACCTTTTACATATTACATATACGAAACCACCAGGGTCGTCCTGTCGGATTTATGGGCCATGTGCGATAAATAAAAGTGACCCTTATATACACAAAATTTTCAATTATATTATAATAAAGTTTAATAATACTAATAAAGTCATAATTACTTTGATCAATCAAAATAACGGACATAGAAAACGTAGTATCAAATCCAATAGAATTCGTAGCATGGTGTATTTCTTTTTTAGTTTTTTAAATTATTAACTATCAAATGGACTCGTGTATGGATAATGGGCTTAGGTATGCAACATTAGAATATATCTTTGGGCCCATATAGATATTGGGCCCTGTGCGACTGCGCGGATTGCACGGCCCATGTGACGCCCCGTACTAAATCAACATGTACGGACCATCAACAACAGGGTCATTACAAGGTCAAACACTATATGCGTTTTCAAAACAAGTTTGCATTCATGATAAAAGGTGACGTCATAACTAACGTCGAATGTTTTACATCAAAAGTATGCTTCTATGAATATAAGCAAAGATAATAGTGCGTGACCCTTAGGTCGTTACAAATCATTGTTTCAAAAGTATTAAAGTTTGAATGCAAGATAAAGTGTTTCATGCGGTGACATCTCTAGTAATGCACAGCGGAAGTCTACGAGGCATGACTAGTACAACAGCGAAAGCAAGCAACCTTAAGCACCTGAGAAAAACATGTTTAAAAACGTCAACACAAAGGTTGGTGAGCTATAGTTTAAGTATAACAGTAATGTAAGGTAGGCCACGAGATTTCAGTGCTACAAAGAGCGTTTCAAAACAGTATGATAAAGTATATGTTTAACCGTGGGCACTTGGTAACTAACTTAACGTTTATAACCCCCTGAAAGTACACTTGGCGAGTGCGTATGTATTACGAAGTATTAAACACCTTAAATGCTAGCGCTACTAGCCCAAGTGGGGATGTCAAACCCTATGGATCTATATCTAAGATTCGCGTTCACCGGTTCAAAAACCAATGACTAAACGTTACCGAGCTAAAGAGAAAGTTTATGCCGTTGTATAACCCACACATATATAAAGTTTAAGTACTCGTACCTAGTATGTAAATCGTAAAATGCGCATGTATTCTCAGTTTCCAAAATAGTTAAAGTAAAAAGGGATGCTATAACTCACAGTGGTAAAGTAGTAGTAAAGCTGGCTCGGGAAAAGTAAGCAAGTATGTAGGTCCGGAAAGTCCTCAACCTAAGTCAAATATTAATAAGTCAGTAAATCGTCCCAATAGGTTTAAAAGTATGTAAATTAGGTCTTAAGGGTCATCATCATTCATCATCAAACAAAAGGTGTAAAGTAAGTTTCATTCTAGAAAAGAGTTTAAAACAAAGGCTGACTTCGGTCAGTAACCACGGCCTCTATACCTACTGAAATAAGGTGAGACCAGTGCCCATGGCTCCGTATATGAGTCCTTTAGTTGTGGTAAAAATTCCAAAAGCAAACTCGTCTTTGTTTGACCATGGCGACGGTCTAAGTGCGAGTAGGTCAGAATTTTCAGCACAACGTTAAAAGGACATAGTGACACTCGGAGGGCCATAGATCCTAAACCGTAACTCGGATTAAGACGAGTCTTGAATGAAAAATTATCTACTCAAACAGAGATAACTGAAAATAAACTTTACAGTAGCCCAGGTATTCTGATCAGTTCCATAAAACAGTAAACAGTGTGTTCCGGTGGGTTCTTGGTGCTTTATGTTCATCACGGTTCTCATCCTTGATGCATATAGCTTCAAGTGTACAACTCGTTGATGTGTTTACATCATATTTACCAAGTTTTGACCATCATAACACAAGTGTAAGTCTAATATAAGTAGCAGAACTCAATTAAGTGTTGCAAGTAGTTTGATGAACCAAAGTTACATCAAGATCTTAGATCCGACACATACATGAACTCTAAAAGTATTATTAAGCTACAAAATTGAAAGTAAACTAACTAATCAAGATCTTAAGTTGTAGAACATAGTTCTTAGTTAGATCTTGAAGATCCTAGACCCAAAAGTCTAGATCTAAAGTTCTTAAGTTAGATCCTAAGTATTAACACTTGAATCTTTACTTTAATGAAACCATAAGTTATGAAACTTAGATTTTCATCTTGTAAAGTGTATGTAAGCTTATGAGATCTTGATTATGACAAAATTAGGAGGCCATAAGCTATAGAAACTTAGATCCAACACAAGTATATGAAGTTATAACTAGAAAGTTATACTTCCGTGTTCTTGAACTTATAAAGTTAACTTTTAGTTTCAAGAAATATGAGATCAAGATTAACTAGTAATACTTGACCAAATTAACAACATTTCAACTTTAAAGTACATAAAATGAAGAAATAAGTTAAATCTACAAGTAATAAGTTCATGGTTGTTCATACTTTAAAGATTCAAGCCAAAGCTTTGATCTTTAAGAATGTAAACTTTAAGTTTACAAACATGTATCACAAGTATGATTTTAACACTCATGAACTTTAAATTTTTAACAAGTTTTATGGAAGAATCAAAACATAAACTTGATTCTCCTAGGTTCTTTATGTTCTTGAATAAACAAGATGATATGAAGAAACAAACTAGAGAGTTTGATTCTTAACAACATTAAACAACAACAAGTAAGTAAACAATAATCCAAGACAAGAAATGATGATGATTATGTGTGTATGCTACGGTTTTTGGAGGAAAGAAAGAAGGAAGAAAAGTTCATGTTACTTACAAGAAAGGAGAGAAATGAGAAGTATTTTGTGTGTGTGAGAAATGTGAAGGATACTAGTAGATATGTTAACAAAATTTGAAAGCAAAATCCACTCCCCAAGGCCACAAGGCCGACGGTTTCAACAAGAGGAGGGGGGAGGGAAATGTCCACAAGTTACTTCATGTATTTGGCAAAAAAAAAATGGTAATAAGGTGTGTTTGCATGGGAACAAGGTGTAAGTAAACTTGTAACTAGATTCTATACAAGTTAATTAATCTAGTTCCATCTCAAAGTAATACTTGCATAATAAGATGGGCTAATTAGTCCATTAAGGATGTAGGGTGGGCTTCTAAGTCCACTAACATTAATAAAAGCTCAAGTTCAAGTAATTAATAAATTAATCCAACAAAGCTCAAGTAATTAACTATTAACACTAGTTAATTAAAAATGATTAATAATAATTAATCATGGATGCAAATAATATCCGAAATATTATTCTTGAAAAGTTCATGTGTCACAAAGACGTGTCGGGCAATTAAAAGTCATGTACGATAACAAGTAAACGTATAAAAATACATTCATTAAACATAAGCATTAATAATAAATATTATTAATTAAACATTGGAAATCCAGGGTCGTTACATTACCCACCTGTTAAAGAAAATTTTGTCCCGAAATTTTAAGCTGAGGTAGATGGAGGAGTTGGGAAAAGGTGAGGATACTTTTGCATCATTTGATCCTCTCGCTCCCAGGTAAACTCAGGTCCTCGTTTGGCATTCCATCATACTCGGACGATCGGAATCTTGTTGCGTTTCAAAGTTTTGACCTCACGGTCCATAATTTCAACAGGCTCTTCCACGAAGTGGAGTTTATCATCAATCGTAAGTTCTTCAAGTGGTATAATAAGTTCGGGTGCAGCAAGACACTTCTTCAAGTTTGACACGTGGAAGGTAGGATGAGCTGAGCTCAATTGTGTTGGAAGATCTAAATGGTAAGCAACGGGTCCAACACGTTCCAAGACTTCAAAAGGACCGATGTATCGTGGGTTCAACTTTCCACGTTTTCCAAAACGGATCACACCTTTCCAAGGTACAACCTTCAATATTACACGGTCGCCCACGTTGAATTCAATGTCTTTACGTTTAAGATCAACATAACTCTTTTGACCATCACGGGCCGTCTTAAGTCTCGCTTGAATCTGAGCAATCTTCTCCGTTGTTTCGTGGACTACCTCGGGTCCGGTGATGATCGGCACTTACGGCCATACAACGCTTCAAAAGGTGCGGCATTAATGCTCGAGTGATAACTGTTGTTGTAAGAAAATTCGGCTAGCGGCAAATGCCTCTCCCAGGCCTTTCCAAAATCAATGACACATGCACGCAACATGTCCTCCAAAGTCTGAATAGTTCGTTCGCTCTGACCATCGGTCTGTGGGTGATAAGCAGTACTCATGTTGAGACGAGTTCCCAAGGCTTCTTGCAAAGAACGCCAAAATCTAGAAGCAAAATGGGGATCGCGATCTGAGATGATCGACAAAGGTACACCATAACGAGATACAACCTCTTTGATGTATAGTTGAGCAAGTCTCTCCATCGTATCTATTTCCTTCATCGCTAAGAAGTGTGCAGACTTGGTAAGACGGTCAACGATAACCCAGATGGTATCGTATCCGCCCACCGTCTTTGGTAGCTTGGTGATAAAATCCATTGTTATCCTTTCCCACTTCCATTGTGGGATTTCCGGTTGTTGAAGTAATCCAGAGGGCCTCTGATGCTCGGCCTTAACTTTCGAGCAAGTCAAACACTTACCAACATAAGTAGCAACGTCCTTTTTAAGATTTGGCCACCAATACTGTTCCTTAAGATCGTGGTACATTTTGCCCGCTCCGGGATGAATCGAATATCTCGAATTGTGGGCTTCATCTAGTATAAGGCTCCGTAAATCTCCATAACGAGGTACCCAAATTATTCCGGAATAGCATCGGAGTCCAGTTTCATTAACTTCAAATCGAGAAACGAGAATGTTCAAGTATTCGTGAGAGATATTCTCCTCCTTGAGAGCCTCATCTTGGGCTACTCGGATCTGGCTATTGAGGTTCGAATGAATGGTGATGTTCAGTGCCCGAACACGAAGAGGTGCCATCCTCTCCTTTCGACTCAAAGCGTCAGCTACAACATTGGCCTTGCCAGGATGATAGTGAAGTTCACAATCATAGTCGTTTAGCATCTCGATCCATCAACGCTGTCTCATATTCAGTTGCTTCTGATCGAAGATGTGTTGGAGGCTTTTATGATCGGTGAAAATAGTGCTCTTTATTCCATAAAGATAGTGTCTCCACAGCTTTAATGCAAAGACAACGGCTCCAAGCTCGAGATCGTGCGTTGTGTAATTTCGCTCGTGAATCTTCAGTTGACGAGAGGCGTAAGTGATAACCTTTGTTCGTTGCATCAGTACACAACCAAAACCACTTTTCGAAGCATCGCAATAAACGACGAAATCGTCACTGCCTTCAGGAAGTGATAAGATAGGTGCGGTGGTCAACTTCTTCTTCAAGGTTTGAAATGCAGATTTCTGTTCAGGTTCTCAAATGAACTTCTTCCCTTTGTGAGTCAGCACGGTTAAAGGACGCGCAATCAGAGAGAAACCTTCAATAAATCTCCAGTAGTAACCGGCGAGACCTAAAAATTGGCGAATATGATTCGGAGTAGTGGGGGTTTCCCACTTTCTGATAGCTTCAATCTTGGCGAGATCAACTTTGATACCCTGGTCGCTCACAACATGACCCAGAAATTGGACTTCCTTCAACCAAAATTCACACTTGGAGAATTTCGCATAAAGTTGCTCTTGTCTCAAGAGTTCAATCACTAATCGAAGATGTTGTTCATGTTCTTCTTCGCTTTTAGAGTAGATGAGGATATCATCTATGAAGACGATAACAAACTTATCCAGGTATGGCTCGCAAACACGATTCATGAGATCCATGAACACGGCAGGTGTGTTGGTTAAACCGAATGGCATCACGAGAAACTCATAATGACCATAACGAGTTCTGAATGCAGTCTTCATCACATCGCTTTCTTTCACCCTCAAATGGTGATAACCGGATCGTAAATCGATCTTAGAGTAAACTCTCGATCCTTGTAGTTGATCAAAAAGATCGTCAATTCGTGGGAGAGGATACCGATTCTTGATCATCAATTTGTTGAGTTCACGGTAGTCGATACAGATACAGAAGGATCCATCCTTCTTCTTCATAAACAACACAGGTGCGCCCCAAGGCGAGAAACTTAGTTGGATAAATCCACGGTCAAGTAGTTCTTGTAGTTGGCTTTGTAACTCTTGCATCTCGGAAGGTGCGAGTCGATAAGGTGCACGAACTATAGGTGCAGCTCCTGGCACTAAATTAATTTGAAATTCTACTGCTCTTGGTGGCGGTAATCCAGGCAATTCTTCAGGAAAGACATCGGAGAATTCGTTCACAATTCGAACATCGTTCACACTCTTCACCTCGGTTTCTACCGTTTTCACATGTGCTAGGACAGCAAGACGTCCCTTCTTCATGATCTTTTGCGCTTTCATGCAACTAATGAGGTTCAGCTTCGAGGTACATCTCTCTCCGTAAATGATCAGTGGCTCACCGTTTTCGTGCGGTATACGAAGAGCTTTATCTCCACAGATAATGTCGGCCCTTATCTTGGTCAACCAGTCCATACCGACAATAACATCAAAGCTTCCCAACTTAATGGGTATCAAGTCAATCTCGAAATCCACACCAGCTATGTTGATAATGGCTCCTTGGGTAATATGGTCAACTTTCTCAAGTTTTCCATTGGCTACCTCTACAAGCATACTCTCCTTTAAAGGAACTAACGACCAATTTATCTTATCGCAAAAGTGTCTACATACATAACTTCTATCGGCACCAGTATCAAATAGGACTGAAGCTAAAAGATTGTTGATAGTGAATATACCTGTCACTAAGTCGGGGTTCTCACGGGCGTCCCTTGCATTAATGTTGAAAGCTCTGTCACGCGGTGGTCCACCGTCCTTTCTTTTGTTGGGACACGCATTTCCGAAGTGGCCCGTCTGTCCGCATTCGTAGTACTTTTTCGGTCCATTGGGGTTCGCCCTCACATTCAGGGTGGTGACATTGCAGTCCTTACCGATATGCCCAGTCCGTTGGCACTTTTCACAAACAACGTTTCAATACCCGGTATGGTGCTTGTAGTACCTCTTGCACTGTGGTAGAGTACCTTTGTAGTTGGGGTTTGAGTTGGTGTTCGGATTGGGATTTCCACCGTTGTTGTTTCCTTTGAAACCCTCATGTCGCTTTGCCGGGTTTTGATCATAGACTCTACCCTTGTTGTTATCCCACTTTCGCTTATCACTACTACCCACTTCAGACTTAGCCTTTTCCGGTTCGTCGATGATGATTTGGTTCATTAAACTGTGCGCCATGCGCATTACTTCCAGGACATTGGGTGGCTTGGACGAGGTGACATTTCCCTTAATGGACTAAATGTTTCCAACGTGTTAAGCAATCAAACTTGTTAAGACTTAATTAAATGAAATAAGTTTCATATAGACAATTGATCACCCATGTTGACCGGCGATTCACGAACGTTACAAAATTCTAAAAACTACATGTTGTGGTATATATAGAAATATATATATGGTTGACATAAGATTATGATGAGTAAGTATCACACTAAGTATATTAACAATGTGTGATATACATAAGAAATGAGATTACTAAGTTAAGAAACTAGAAATGATATATATAACGATTATCGTTATGATAACGTCTACTAAATACATATGTATCATATTAAGATATTGATACACTATATTTAACATGATAAAATGATATTTAAATATATCATTAAGTGTGTTAACAATGAACTACATATGTAAAAACAAGACTACTAACCCAAGAATTACGAAACGAGACTTATATGTAACGATTATCGTTGTAACGATATTTTAATGTATATATCATATTAAGAGATATTCATACATCATAATATCATGATAATATAATAATTTAACATCTCATTTGATATAATAAACATTGGATTAACAACATTAATTGAGATCGTTAACTTAAAGGTTTCAAAACAACACTTACATGTAACGACTAACGAAGACTTAACGACTCCATTAGAATGTACATACATGTTGTGTTTTGATATGTATTCTTACACTTTTTAAAGACTTCAAGACACATATCAAAGTACTTCTACTTATCAAAAATGCTTACAATTACATCCTCGTTTAGTTTCATCAAAAATTCTACTCGTATGCACCCGTATTCGTACTCGTACAATACACAGCTTTTAGATGTATGTACTATTGGTATATACACTCCAATGATCATCTTTTAGCAGCCTATGTGAGTCACCTAACACATGTGGGAACCATCATTTGGTAACTAGCATGAAATATCTCATAAAATTACAAAAATATGAGTAATCATTCATGACTTATTTACATGAAAACAAAATTACATATCCTATATATCTAATCCATATACCAACGACCAAAAACACCTACAAACACTTTCATTCTTCAATTTTCTTCATCTAATTGATCTCTCTCAAGTTTCATCTTCAAGTTCTAAGTGTTCTTCATAAATTCCATAAGTATAGTTTCATAAAAATCAAGAATACTTCCAAGTTTGCAAGTCTACTTCCAAGCTTTCTAATCCATTCCAAATAATCATCTAAGATCAAGGAACCTTTGTTATTTATAGTAGGTTATCTTTCTAATTCTAGTTAATATTCATATTCAAACTTTGATTCAATTTCTACAACTATAACAATCTTATTTCGAGTGAAAATCTTACTTGAACTGTTTTCGTGTCATGATTCTGTTTCAAGAACTTTCAAGCCATCCAAGGATCCTTTGAAGCTAGATCCATTTTTCTCATTTCCAATAGTTTTATCCAGAAAACTTGAGGTAGTAATGATGTTCATAACATCATTCGATTCATACATATAAAGCTATCTTATTCGAAGTTTTAAACTTGTAATCACTAGAACATAGTTTAGTAAATTCTAAACTTGTTCGCAAACAAAAGTTAATCCTTTTAACTTGAATTTTAAAATTAACTGAACACATGTTCTATATCTATATGATATGCTAACTTAATTATTTAAAACCTGGAAACACGATGAACACCATAAAATCGGATATACGCCGTCGTAGTGAAACCGGGGGCTGTTTTGGTTTGGATAATTAAAAACTATGATAAACTTTGATTTAAAAGTTTTTCTTCTGGGAAAATGATTTTTCATATGAACATGAAATTATATCCAAAAATCTTGGTTAAACTCAAAGTGAAAGTATGTTTTTCAAAATGGTCATCAAGATGTCGTTCTTTCGACGGAAATGACTACCTCTTTAGTAATTGACATGTAACTTAAATTTCTGAATATAAACCTATACTTTTTCTATTTGGATTCTTAAATTAGAGTTCAATATGAAACCATAGCAATTTGATTCACTCAAAATGGATTTAAAATGAAGAAGTTATGGGTAAAACAAGATTGGATATTTTTGATCTTTTTAGCTACGTGAAATGTTTAACAAATCTATACAAATCATATCCTAGCTAACTTATATTGTATTATACATGTATTCTAATATATTATGTAATCTTGGGATACCATAGACACGTATGCAAATGTTTTGACATATCATATCGACCCATGTATATATATTATTTGGAACAACCATAGACACTCTATATGCAGTAATGTTGGAGTTAGCTATACAGGGTTGAGGTTGATTCCAAAAATATATATACTTTGAGTTATGATCTAGCTTGAGACGTGAATACACTGGGTCGTGGATTGATTCAAGATAATATATATCGATTTATTTCTGCACATCTAACTGTGGACAACTAGTTGTAGGTTACTAACGAGGACAGCTGACTTAATACACTCAAATCTTTAAAACATAATAAAAATGGTTTTAATTATATTTTGATCATACTTTGATATATATATATATATATACATATTTGTATAGGTTCATGAATCGATCCGTGGCCAAGTCTTATTTCCGAGGAAGAAAATATCTGTGAAAGTGAGTTATAGTCCCACTTTTAAAATCTAATATTTTTGGGATGAGAATACATGCAGGTTTTATAAATGATTTACAAAATAGACACAAGTACGTGAAACTACATTCTATGGTTGAATTATCGAAATCGAATATGCCCCTTTTTATTAAGTCTGGTAATCTAAGAATTAGGGAACAGACACCCTAATTGATGCGAATCCTAAAGATAGATCTATTGGGCCTAACAAACCCCATCTAAAGTACCAGATGCTTTAGTACTCCGAAATTTATATCATATCCGAAGGGTGTCCCAGAATGATGGGGATATTCTTATATATGCATCTTGTTAATGTCGGTTACCAGGTGTTCACCATATGAATGATTTTTATCTCTATGTATGGGATGTGTATTGAAATATGAAATCTTGTGGTCTATTGTTACGATTTGATATATATAGGTTAAACCTATAACTCACCAACATTTTTGTTGACGTTTAAAGCATGTTTATTCTCAGGTGAATACTAAGAGCTTCCGCTATTGCATACTAAAATAAGGACAAGATTTGGAGTCCATGTTGAATACTAAGAGCTTCCGATGTAATATATTTCTATTGTAAACCATTATATAATGGTCGTGTGTTGTAACACCCCGCCAAAATTACCATTGACGCAGATGTTAACTCTGGTCCCAGTGCTCGGCTTCACTTCTAAGTAAAAGCAGAGTTCTACAGCGGAAGCAAAGTATCTAAGTACCTGAGACAAAACATGCTTAAAGTGTCAACCAAAATGGTTGAGTGAACAACATAGGTTTAACAATTATAATAAGTTTTTAGACCACAAGATTTAATTATAAAGTTTAATCAGTTCGGTAGTAGTGCTGGTGTATATGATATCGATACTAACCATAAGTTACCCTAAACACATCACGTTCGTGTCGTGCATCATTATTATGTATCCATTGACCATCGGTCATCCGGATTGAGACGTCACCCTCAATAGCGCTATTCACAATAACTAAACTTGCCTTTATACGTAGCAATTAACGATATCATGGTAGGGATTTAGCATGAATCAAAGCATGTTAGCAACAGTTTGAACTAATCAAAATAAAGTTTTCGAGTACTTGTGTCTAAGCGTAAAACAGTTTAAAAGCAAGCATGTGTCTCACGCCAAAAGTTCAAAATAAGTAATAGAAACAGTTAAAAAGTGGGGCTATGAAGTTCACCTTAGTAACAAGCAAGAAATTCCACGCGAGTAGTAAGAACGGAGTATGTAATCGGAGACCTCAATCTAGAGATATTATGTTCGATTAGTTAATGTCTAATAGACATAAAGTTTGTTTATTAATATAGCAAACTATATTAACAGTGACCGTTCTCGAGAAAAGTTATATTCATATGAGTGATAATATACTTAGTGTTATTAAGTGTTACTATATAATTAGGTGTATAGGCTATACTAATAATAGTACTATTATTTACTTTAATCAACTATTATGTATCTTATCATAATATGTTACGTGTATAATTATATCTATGTGATACATACATATATATTCTTTATTTATTATTATACATGTATGTGTTCATAACTATATGATATATATATATATATATATATATATATATATATTAGGTGTAGGTGTTACATATACATAAGTGTAAGATGATACTTATATATATACATAAATACTTATCATCTTTTGTAATTCTTATAATATATAGATGATACTTATACACATTCACACATACACAAACGTACATATACATACATATATACACATACATATACACTTATGTATATATTTGCATATACACACACGTATACATACAGTGTATACATGCACATACGTACGTATGCATGCATGCATGCACGTACACCATGATCATAATTACTTTACTAATCCATAATCATAACCTTTTATCATAAACTTAACCTAGCAACATTAATCATACAATATTCGTCAACCCTAATCTTTAATAATCAAACTTTAATCAAATCTTCTAACTCTTTACTTATATATACATAATCATAATTCATAATCTAACTCATGATCATACTCTTCGTCTGTTATTATTAAATAGCTTATTAACTTAACACATTAAACCATAAACTTCTTATTCATATTCATAACCTAAATCTTTTAATCACAATCTTTATTTATTCCAATAATCATATCTAAACCCTAATCATAATAATCATAATCACTATCTATATCATACTCATTCAACCAACCCTAACCATGCTCTTTAACTAGTTCGTACTTTTTTTATTATCATCACCATTATCTTTTTTTACTAATAATAATAATCTTATAACTATTATCATTATCTAGCTTACATAAAATCATAAGCTTTAACTTATCAAACTAGTTTTATGAGTATCATAACTTAATAACTTTAATCTTATATTTATTTAACTAACTTATTAACATTAATCATAATCATAAACTTCTATCATTAACCATCATCCTTATTCTTAGCAATTTATTAGTACTTCATAATCATACTCAACCTTATTACAATTATCACCTTTCAACCCTAACTATAATCTTGTATTATCATGTTCACCATACATAACTTTAACCTTTCATTAAAGCCTTTAACTAATTAATCACCTAGTATATGTACCGAGATTAAATCTTTAATCTTATCACTAATAATCACAATACTTATTCTTATAATTATTCTTTTTACTCATTCATTAATCATAAGCAAAATTATTATAATTCAACATAATCTTTTAACATTATCTTCTCTTTCATCATATTCATAATACTTATAATTATCTTCCAAAAACAAGATCAATATTAATCAACATAGTATATTTATAGTAATAGATTAAAAGTAGAATTATCATTAAGGTTTAGGTATACCTTAGGAGGTTAGAGATCAAGAATTGGTGATGGTGGTGATGTGAAAAAGAAACAGAAACCAGTAGCAGCAGCAACAACGACCCAAAAGTGTCTTTTGGGTCTGTTTTGGTTTCGCAGAAACAGCAGGAAGACCCAAGAAAAACGTAGCAACAAAAGAAGGTTCTTGGGCTGTGTTGAAGGCGAATACAGCAGTGGGAATAACAGCAGGAATTCTGTCGATTGAAGGGCTGTTTTGGAGCTGTCTTGGTGGCAAAAAAAGTTGTACAGAAGGGCTGAAAAATAGTAGCAAAAACCAGAAAAACGCAGCAAGAATGGACTGTTTTGATCACGTACTTGCAGCAGGGAAAATAGCAGCAACAAGTGTACTTTTGGGGATATTTTATTGGCAAATCAGGAGCATGAAAAGGGCTGAGCAGCAGCAGGAAAACAGGCTGCAGAAAGCTGAATAGCAGACAGGAAAACAGGCTGCAGAAGATGACGAATTACAGGCTGTTTTGATGGGTTATTTTGTCGACTGCATTAGGGGTTGGAAGGGTGTTTTTAGTCGACAAAGAGGAGGGAGAAGGGCTGTCCAATCCTATCGACAATTAGCAGGGAATGGAGGGAGTTTTTGGGATTTATTTTGTGATGCACAATAAGGAAAAATCATGAGTGTTTTATAGATGAGTTTTGGAAGTCCTAATCCCATTAGAAGTACTTGAAGATCAAGGTTTTCTTGAGATAAAAGGGTTAGGAATTAGGATTAGATTATGATTAGTGGTTAACTTAGTGATTAAGTTATTTCCCCTTTTTTTTTTTTTTTTACTAACCGAAATTATTTACATATATATATATATATATATATATATATATATATATTAATTTATTTATTTATTAAAGTTATTATTATTATTATTATTAAGATTACATTTATTTATATACATTTTATTTATTTATTAGTCCCTAACTTTTATAAATTCTTACTTAGTTCTGCTTAGTTTTTAATTTATATAAATGTCAAATTTAAGTTATTACATATAGTTTGTATTTTTAATTTAGTATTAGGGTTAGGGTTTAATATTAAATATTAAATGCATAGGGTTAGGTGTAGGGTTTTAAATAACGTTAGGGTTTTAGTATTAGTTACTCGAATAACAATCCTAGTTAAAATATCCAATCAAACATTGAACCCTAAGGGCATTTCTGCTATTTCATGAAGGAAAAATGAGGGTTGTTATAGTACCTCCCCGTTAATTTAAACTTCATCCCGAAGTTTCAGTAAGACTTCTCGGATGCATCAACGTTTAAGAATAGATGAGGATATTCCTGCTTCATTCGGTTTTCACGTTCCCAGGTATACTCGGGGCCTCTACGTGAATTCCAACGGGTTCGTTCTATAGAAATATTGCCCTGTTCTAAGAGTTTGAATCTTAACTTTTACAGGTTCTTCTTTGAAGTGCATCTTATTATCAATGCGGAGGTCATTCAAAGGAATAATATGAGTGTCACCTGACTAGGTTTTTCTCAAAAGGGATTGTGATGTTACAAGCATTTCAGTAAATCAGATACCTGAAATGTGCTATGAACATTACTAAGCTTATTTAAAATCTTTGATTGATTATGTCGCCATACTAGGGCAGACAATCAGAGAGAAGTACTTGGAGATCATAACCATGTAGTTTGATTCATGGCTTGTGTTTGTTAGATATGTTACCGACTTCAAATTTCGAAAGATAACCATAGGCATGATACCTTTGGTTTTCAAGAAATATCTAATGTGAATAGATGAAACAAGATTCCAGCTGAGGAGTCACTAATCAGGCTTACACGTAAAGCAAGCCATGATTACTAAGATGTACTCATGATGGTATGAATGATTAATGAAAGATATCGTTCAGTGTATTATAATACATGCGAATTTATCCTTGGAAAAGAGTTTTTGAAAGCACATTTGCAGAATGTATCTATAGCTATATGTTGAAACAGAGATCGAAACTTGATTAGTATAGCATCTAGTTGTAACTAGTGAGGAAGAAATGTTTAGTGTAAACACATAAACACCATAATCGTTTAAGGTAACTCCTTTAGCGAGGATAGCGAGGATCATAAATTATATTTCTGATAGGAAACCGCACGAAAATGTGTGATCTATTAATGAGAAAGACGTTTTCGCTCAGATGACGAGTCGATCTATCATTCACTTATGAGTTTAAGTGCGGATGAAAAGAAATATGAATCATTGGCTACAAAGAATAGTCACACCCGGTGAGGAAATATCTGAGAAATGCTTTCTTGTGCCAAAAAGATATTAAATCATAGAATTGACGTTTTACGAGTTTGCTGTGGTTTAGCCATGAGATATCAGAAGTAAAATCTTCTCAACGGTCAACCTTAAAAAGGAAAAGTTGATGAGAACAGAGGGTTTTTGAATGATGAACCAAATGACAAGTTTCAGAGGATGAGAGGAATTGTGATTACTACGTGGTGTAGAATAATACGAAAATATTTTTTTATATAAACAAGCAATGAAATTTTTTTACAAAGTTCGAGTCGTTTAAGGTGACAATTTAAAAAGGAAATGAAGTTCTTAGTAAAACTAGAGTTATGTACAACATGTACTATTTTATGAAAAATATCTTTTGAATAAAAGAATTGATTTGAAAAAGTGAGAGTATAATTTTATATGTACTAGTCAAAATAAGTCAAGGTAAATTTTATTTATATAAACATATATGATTTATAAAATTTGCACGAATGGTAGTAAATAAATTTATTTTATAAAATTTCAAGAGGATCGCACAGTAAAATAGTGTGTGTAAAATTTTAGTAACGGAATTTTCATATTTCGGAGGTTACGAGTTGGAAAAAGATCGATGAAGATCGGGTGAAGGAATTTTAAAAATTTCGGGTTATTTTTAAGCAAAAATGTTGCGAGGTAATGAAATCTATTGTATTTAAGTACGGTTGTTGACTATTATTAGGGCATAAGTTTTTGGAATTCAAAATGTTCATGTGTGAAGCTGTTGCTGGCAAGTGATATATGAATGGTAGAGTATGAGAACGTGATAGTGAGCGTGGTGTTTATAATATCTTCGTTTGAATATTTAAATGAAAATCTTGCGAGTGGTTGTCGCTTATCTTCGACGGGTTTCCTAATGGGTTTATGAAAATCTACAATAGGAGCGTAATTGCAGATAACAGGAGGCATGCTTCGAAGAAGTTTTGGGGGTGTCACTTCATGTCATTTAAGAACATGAATCCTTTCCTCCAGCGGGGATGTGATAATTAAACGTCAAAGAGATAAGTTGTTTAAGAAAGAAAGAACGCATAGCTTTACACCTTTTTGGCATAGGAGAATTTCTTAATCTACTCGTGGGTATGAGATAGATAGTTTGGTTGAAATGAGCTACTCGTATATCTACAAATCAGATGTTGATTAACCTTCATGTAATAACATGAATGGCTTGGAAGTTTCTCTTTGATTCACTTTCTATTCCATATGTCATGATATTGGAATTTCTATATGAATTACTGTAATATAATCACGTCGGCCAAGCGTCATTATATTTCACTAATTCATATTTCCATTCCAAGGTCACTCCATAAGGTCAGGACACGTGATCAAACTTAGATAGTTGACGTGGGAATGTTGAGTCATGAATGACATCCCTTCGTGTGAGTCAAAGAATACTTTGAATCACAATGGTGAAGTCAGGTCATAGGATATGTTTGGATATGATAACAATCACATATTAGCTGATCCTTCAGAGTCGGGATCATGCAAGATGATAGGGTTTTGGCTTGACATCCTTAGGAAAGGATACATAATGTCAGAAGAGGTAAAAACATGTAGTAAGATGGATTAGCAGTATAAAGATTAAGGGAAATCACTTAAAACTAAGGCATGAAAGATTGCTAAGGCACCCACATAAGACACACATAGAATGCAATCCTGGTTCTCTATAACAAGCCTTGGCTCTCCTAAATTACATAATGAGATAGGTATGGTGGCATTCTATTGTTGGACTACAAGTAAGTCATGGCTCTTATTCTAAGAGTCAGACGTGTAAGTATAGTTTCTATAGCAAAGTGTTTCTAAAGATTTTGAATGGTATAGGAGTTCTAGGCATAACAAATATAAGTGAACTCAATGCACATAATCTAGAATGTAATGCAAATAATCAATGCAAATGAACAACTCGGTTATAGACTAGACTCACTAATGCATCCTAACTATTCATGTTAGCCACACTAATGTAACCTAGTTCCCTATAACCAGAGCTCTGATACCAACTGTAACACCCCGCCAAAATCACCATTGACGCAGATGTTAACTCTGGTCCCAGTTTTCGGCTTGACTTCTAAGTAACAGCAGAGTTCTACAGCGGAAGCAAAGTATCTAAGTACCTGAGACAAAACATGCTTAAAGTGTCAACCAAAATGGTTGAGCGAACAACATAGGTTTAACAATTATAATAAGTTTTTAGACCACAAGATTTAATTATAAAGTTTAATCAGTTCGGTAGTAGTGCTGGTGTATATGATATCGATACTAACCATAAGTTACCCTAAACACATCATGTTCGTGTCATGCATCATTATTATGTATCCATTGACCATCGGTCATCCAGATAGAGATGTCACCCTCAATAGCGCTATTCACAATAACTAAGCTTGCCTTTATACGTAGCAATTAACGATATCATGGTAGGGATTTAGCATGAATCAAAGCATGTTAGCAACAGTTTGAACTAATCAAAATAAAGTTTTTGAGTACTTGTGTCTAAGCGTAAAACAGTTTAAAAGCAAGCATGTGTCTCACCCCAAAAGTTCAAAATAAGTAATAGAAACAGTTAAAAAGTGGGGCTATGAAGTTCACCTTAGTAACAAGCAAGAAATTCCACGCGAGTAGTAAGAACGGAGTATGTAATCGGAGACCTCAACCTAGAGATATTATGTTCGATTAGTTAATGTTTAATAGACATAAAGTTTGTTTATTAATATAGCAAACTATATTAACAGTGACCGTTCTCGAGAAAAGTTATATTCATATGAGTGATAATATACTTAGTGTTATTAAGTGTTACTATATAATTAGGTGTATAGGTTATACTAATAATAGTATTATTATTTACTTTAATCAACTATTATGTATCTTATCATAATATGTTACGTGTATAATTATATCTATGTGATACATACATATATATTCTTTATTTATTATTATACATGTATGTGTTCATAACTATATATATATATATATATATATATATATATATATATATATATATATATATATATATATATTAGGTGTAGGTGTTACATATACATAAGTGTAAGATGATACTTATATATATACATAACTACTTATCATCTTTTGTAATTCTTATAATATATAGATGATACTTATACACATTTACACATACACAAACGTACATATACATACATATATACACATACATATACACTTATGTATATATTTGCATATACACACACACGTATACATACAGTGTATACATGCACATACGTACGTATGCATGCATGCATGCACGTACACCATGATCATAATTACTTTACTAATCCATAATCATAACCTTTTATCATAAACTTAACCTAGCAACATTAATCATACAATATTCGTCAACCCTAATCTTTAATAATCAAACTTTAATCAAATCTTCTAACTCTTTACTTATATATACATAATCATAATTCATAATCTAACTCATGATCATACTCTTCGTCTGTTATTATTAAATAGCTTATTAACTTAACACATTAAACCATAAACTTTTTATTCATATTCATAACCTAAATCTTTTAATCACAATCTTTATTTATTCCAATAATCATATCTAAACCCTAATCATAATAATCATAATCACTATCTATATCATACTCATTCAACCAACCCTAACCATGCTCTTTAACTAGTTCATACTTTTTTTATTATCATCACCATTATCTTTTTTTACTAATAATAATAATCTTATAACTATTATCATTATCTAGCTTACATAAAATCATAAGCTTTAACTTATCAAACTAGTTTTATGTGCATCATAACTTAATAACTTTAATCTTATATTTATTTAACTAACTTATTAACATTAATCATAATCATAAACTTCTATCATTAACCATCATCCTTATTCTTAGCAATTTATTAGTACTTCATAATCATACTCAACCTTATTACAATTATCACCTTTCAACCCTAACTATAATCTTGTATTATCATGTTCACCATACATAACTTTAACCTTTCATTAAAGCCTTTAACTAATTAATCACCTAGTATATGTACCGAGATTAAATCTTTAATCTTATCACTAATAATCACAATACTTACTCTTATAATTATTCTTTTTACTCATTCATTAATCATAACCAAAATTATTATAATTCAACATAATCTTTTAACATTATCTTATCTTTCATCATATTCATAATACTTATAATTATCTTCCAAAAACAAGATCAATATTAATCAACATAGTATATTTATAGTAATAGATTAAAAGTAGAATTATCATTAAGGTTTAGGTATACCTTAGGAGGTTAGAGATCAAGAATTGGTGATGGTGGTGATGTGAAAAAGAAACAGAAACCAGTAGCAGCAGCAACAACGACCCAAAAGTGTCTTTTGGGTCTGTTTTGGTTTCGCAGAAATAGCAGGAAGACCCAAGCAAAACGTAGCAACAAAAGAAGGTTCTTGGGCTGTGTTGAAGGCGAATACAGCAGTGGGAATAACAGCAGGAATTCTATCGATTGAAGGGCTGTTTTGGAACTGTCTTGGTGGCGAAAAAAGTTGTACAGAAGAGCTGAAAAACAGCAGCAAAAACCAGAAAAAATGCAGCAAGAATGGACTGTTTTGATCACGTACTTGCAGCAGGGAAAATAGCAGCAACAAGTGTACTTTTGCGGCTATTTTATTGGCAAATCAGGAGCATGAAAAGGGCTGAACAGCAGCAGGAAAACAGGCTGCAGAAAGCTGAATAGCAGACAGGAAAACAGGCTGCAGAAGATGACGAATTACAGGCTGTTTTGATGGGTTATTTTGTCGACTGCATTAGGGGTTGGAAGGGTGTTTTTAGTCGACAAAGAGGAGGGAGAAGGGCTGTCCAATCCTGTCGACAATTAGCAGGGAATGGAGGGAGTTTTTGGGATTTATTTTGTGATGCACAATAAGGAAAAATCATGAGTCTTTTATAGATGAGTTTTGGAAGTCCTAATCCCATTAGAAGTACTTGAAGATCAAGGTTTTCTTGAGATAAAAGGGTTAGGAATTAGGATTACATTATGATTAGTGGTTAACTTAGTGATTAAGTTATTTCCCTTTTTTTTTTTACTAACTGAAATTATTTACATATATACATTTATATATATATATATATATATATATATATATATATATATATATATATATATATATATATATAATATATATAAATGTAGTAAGTGCCATAAAATTTCAGATTATCATTATATATATATTATATATATATATATATATATATATATATATATATTTATTTATTTATTAAAGTTATTATTATTATTATTAAGATTACATTTATTTATATACATTTTATTTATTTATTAGTCCCTAACTTTTATAAATTCTTACTTAGTTCTGCTTAGTTTTTAATTTATATAAATGTCAAATTTAATTTATTACATATAGTTTGTATTGTTAATTTAGTATTAGGGTTAGGGTTTAATATTAAATATTAAATGCATATGGTTATGTGTAGGGTTTTAAATAACATTAGGGTTTTAGTATTAGTTACTCGAATAACAATCCTAGTTAAAATATCCAATCAAACATTGAACCCTAAGGACATTTCTGCCATTTCATGAAGGAAAAATGAGGGTTGTTATATGTGTAAACAGTATATTTTAGATTATCATTATTTGATAATCTACGTAATGTTTTTCAAACCTTTATTGATAAAATAAAGGTTATGGTTGTTTTAAAAATGAATGCAGTCTTTGAAAAACGTCTCATATAGAGGTCAAAACCTCGCAACGAAATCAATTAATATGGAACGTTTATAATCAATATGAACGGGACATTTCAGGTGGTGCAGACGGTCCAGCACCAGTAGTAGATGCTGCGTAACGGGGAGCCTTACGTATGAATGGATCAGCAGGATACGGTACAAGCCGCTTACGGGCGGTAACTCTAACCTTCAGTCCATGTGCGTTAACGAACGACCTACCTACCTCCGTTAACCCCTGGAATAACAGTACCGTCGAAACGATACCGCTTCTTCGGCGGGGTAGAGTGTGGCTGCACGGGTGCCTCCTCCGGGTCCTCGTCGGAATCCTCGTCGCTGGAATCATCGGATGATGAGTCGTCAGATGATGAGTCGTCGGAGTCATCGGAAGGTGGATTTGCTCGGCTTGTAGTCATCAGTCGGTATCTGCCGGGTGAAATCGGCACGAAACGTCCATCAGGAAGGCGTCTAGCCCAATGATTATGCTCATTAAGGAACGGAACATCCCCATATTCCCCAGGAATCACAGCACCACCGGAATGGTGCTGTGGATCCGAGGGTCCTGGGATGAGTGGAGCTGGAATCTCCGGTGGATCCTCATATCCGTCTGAGATGATCACTGGGTCAGGTGCATGGCTACTGGCTCCATAGGACGAAGCGCCAGAGTCGCTGGAGGGTAAAGAGGACGGGATCTGTGTGCCGGCAGCTGTGATGACCCGTAAAATTTCGACTAATTTAAACCAATTCTCTATATGATTTAATACTATGTAAATATACATATATATATGTATGTATATATATATATGTACAAGTTAAAATGACTTTGCTACAGTAAAACACTATTTTGCTACAGTAAAACACTATTTTGCTACAGTGAAACCGTTACGGTCACTATGAATTTCTAGTCATGCCTTTTGGATTGACTAATGCTCTAGCAGTATTCATGAATCTAATGAATCACATCTGTAGACTGTATTTAGACAAATTCGTCATTGTTTTTATCGACGACATATTGATTTACTCGAAGAACAAGGAAGAACATGAGCAACACTTAAGACTGGTACTAGAGATACTTAAGAAAGAAGAATTGTACGCAAAATTTTTGAAGTGTGATTTCTGGTTACAAGAAGTACAATTTTTGGGACATGTTGTCAGTAAACATGGAATTAAAGTTGACCCTGCCACGATCGAAGCCATTAGTAAATGGGAAACACCGAAGACTCCAACACAAATCCGCCAATTCTTAGGTCTTGCTGGTTACTACTGAAGATTCATTCAAGATTTCTCTAGAATCGCTAAACCCTTAACTTCATTGACTCAAAAGGGAAAGAAGTATGATTGGTCCACGGAACAAGAATCCTCATTCCAGTTATTAAAGAAGAAGTTAACGTCTGCACCCATTTTGTCATTACCAGAAGGAAATGATGATTTCGTGATCTATTGTGATGCTTCGCGCCAAGGTTTAGGATGTGTATTAATGCAATGCACAAAAGTTATCGCATATGCCTCACGACAACTAAAAATTCATGAAAAGAACTATACGACACACGATTTGGAACTTGGAGCTGTAGTTTTTGCACTCAAAATATGGAGACACTATCTATATGGCACTAAGTGTACAGTGTACACTGACCATAAGAGTCTTCAGCATATTTTTGATCAAAAACAACTCAATATGAGGCAACGTCGCTGGGTAGAGTTGTTAAACGATTACGATTGTGAAATCCGTTACCACCCCGGAAAGGCTAATGTTGTAGCTGATGCCCTAAGTCGAAAAGAAAGAGTAAAACCTCTTAGGGTCCGAGCTTTGAATATTACAATTCGTACCGATCTCACAAAGAAAATTCAAGCAGCACAGTTAGAAGCTTTAAAAGAAGAAAATGAAAAAGGCGAAATGAGCAGAGGGTTAGAAAAACAGCTTGAAGTAAAAGCCGATGGAACCCTGTATTTTGCTGGTAGGATATGGGTACCAAGACATGGTAACCTAAGGCAACTAGTACTGGATGAAGCACACAAAACGAGGTACTCAATTCACCCAGGAAATGGAAAAATGTACCACGATCTCAAGAAGTTCTATTGGTGGCCTAATATGAAAACAGAAATTGCTACTTATGTAAGCAAATGTTTAATGTGTGCAAAGGTCAAAGCTGAGCACCAAAAGCCATCAGGATTACTGCAACAACCAGAAATTCCGCAGTGGAAATGGGAAAGAATAACCATGGATTTCATTACAAAATTTCCAAGGACTGCAAGTAGTCATGATACTATTTGGGTGATAGTTGATCGTCTAACTAAATCAGCTCACTTTCTACCAATAAAGGAGACAAACAGTATGGAGAAATTAGCACGCCTATATTTGAAGGAAGTAGTTTCCAGGCATGGTGTACCCATCTCTATCATATCTGATCGCGACTCCCGATTCACATCACGTTTCTAGCAGTCATAACAAAAATCATTGGGAACTCGATTAGATATGAGCACCGCTTATCACCCACAGACAGATGGTCAAAGTGAAAGAACAATACAAACATTGGAAGACATGTTACAGGCATGCGTGATTGACTTTGGAATCAGTTGGGATCGACACTTACCGTTGGCAGAATTTTCATACAATAACAGCTATCATACGAGCATCAACGCAGCGCCATTTGAAGCACTTTACGGTAGAAAGTGCAGATCTCCTATCTGTTGGAGTAAAGTAGGAGAAAGATAACTTACTGGACCAGAAATTATTCATGAAACCATCGAAAAGATCATTCAAATATAACAGCGATTGAAAACGGCCATGAGTCGCCAAAAGAGTTATGCTGATGTAAGAAGAAAACCGCTAGAATTTCAAGTGGGCGACAAAGTCATGTTGAAAGTGTCACCCTGGAAAGGCGTAGTACGATTCGGTAAACGAGGAAAGTTAAGTCCTAGGTACGTAGGACCCTTTGAAATCACAAAAAGAGTTGGAACAGTTGCTTATCGATTAAAGCTACCGCAAGAACTTAGTAGTGTTCACAACACATTTCACGTGTTAAATTTGAAGAAATGTTTAGCTGAAGAGGATGCCGTAATTCCTCTTGACGAAATACGAATCAATGATAAACTCCATTTTATTGAAGAACTTGTTGAAATCATGGACCGTGAGATCAAACAATTAAAACAAAGCAAAATACCGATAGTTAGGGTTCGTTGGAACGCTAGACGAGGACCCAAGTTTACTTGGGAACGTGAGGATCAAATGAAGCAAAAGTATCCACATTTGTTCACTGATATCGCTCATGAAACAGGTACTACTCAAAATTTCGGGACGAAATTTTCTTTAACGGGGAGGTTATGTGATGACCCGGAAAATTTTGACTAATTTAAACCAATTCTCTATATGATTTAATACTATGTAAATATACATATATATATGTATGTATGTATATACATATATATATATATATATATATATATATATATATATATATGTACAAGTAAAAATGACTTTGCTACAGTAAAACACTATTTTGCTACAGTAAAACACTATTTGCTACAGTGAAACCGTATTTTGCTACAGTGCTACAGTGAAAACACCTTTGCTACAGTGATTGCTACAGTACACTATTTGCTACAGTAAACACTATTTGCTACAGTACACTATTTGCTACAGTAAACCTATTTGATGTCGACGAACTAGCAAACAAAAACGGAAAAGGCGGCCATGCGATCGCATGGCAAAAACACTGAAAACTCATGCGATCGCATGAGCTACAGTAAATCGAAAAGTACTATAAAAGTTCAGTTTTGCTCGACGAATTTTTCATAATCATTTATGTACGTAAATTTTATATTTATAATTATAATTATAATTTTAATTTTAAGTTTAATAATAATAAAGTATATTCGAGGGTATTTTTAATTCGGGTTTCAAACCGTTTTAAAATAAGGAAATATTGGGTATTGTTCGGGGTATTGTTCTTGAATCCAAGACCAACCATACAGTCGTCTACCATCATTACGTCTACGCAATTTGCCTACAATATTGAATCGCAATATTGAACTGTGAGTTATAGTCTCCCTTTTTAAATACTTTAAATATTTTTTGGCTGAGAATACATGCAATTTATTTTAAACGCAATAAGACACAAGTACATACAAAATTCTACACTGAGTTAAACCGAAAATCCCTTAGCTTTGGTAACTAGTAGCTGCCAGTACATAGGATATGGACCGGTGGGCGCGAATAATTATATATGGATCCATAGGGCTTGACATCCCCGTCCGAGCTAGAGCGCTAGCCTTTTAACGGACGTATGTTATTTGAGTTTAAGACACGTTGGTTTGCGCGTATTAAAACGAATGGGGTAATTATCACTATAGCGTTAAGTTTAGTTACCAGGGTGCTCTGTTACGTAGAATCTATTGATAAACTTTTGATGAAATCTTGTGGTCTATCTTTATATATGTTTATGACTCGAGCAATTAAACCTATAACTCACCAACATTCGTGTTGACTTTTTAGCATGTTTTATTCTCAGGTCCTTAGACTGCTTCCGTTGTGATGTGCATGTTGCCTGCATGGAGTCTCTCATGCTTTGTACAAAGTTTATTGCATTCAAAATAAAACTGCGTTGTGTAATAAATAATTGGACTGTGAAGTCAACCTGTAAATTAAAGACTTATGTATTTTGGGGTTTTGCTTATACCTAAGCACTCGCCCACATGTTTATAACTTTCTATGTTTAGAAAGTCACTTATTTTAATGAATGCAATATTTTATCAAAACGTATCATATAGAGGTCAAAACCTCACTGTGGAATCAATGATTAACGTGCTGCGTCAATAGCGATTTTGACGGGTCGTTACAGCAGCAGTAGCAGGCGAGGTGGCGGATGAGTCTGAGTCGCTCTCCAAAATGATAACGGGCAGGATATCCGACATCTGAACAAGGAAAAATAACTTTTTCCATGTCAGTAAGTCATAAAGCAAGCACGCATTAGGCAAAGTAACTACGACAGTCTAAATCATGTGTAACAGTAAGTAGCATGGCAATAACGACAAGTATCATGCAATCGAAAACAGATAATAGCATGCAGTAGTGAAGTCATGTAGTAGCATACGGCATATAGCAGTAAAAGTAAGCAGCATGCAGCAAATTCCGCAGAAACAAGTAAACTAGCAAGTTGTAGATTAGTCCTATTAGTGAATCCTACTCGGGTCGGTCCAGACTCACTAATGCATCCTAATTCCCTACAACCAATGCTCTGATACCAAATGTGACGCCCCGTACTAAATCAACATGTACGAACCATCAATAACAGGATCATTACAAGGTCAAACACTATATGCGTTTTCAAAACAAATTTTCATTCATGATAAAAGGTGACGTCATAACTAACGTCGAATGTTTTACATCAAAAGTATGCTTCTATGAATAGAAGCAAAGATAATAGTACGTGACCCTTAGGTCATTACAAATCATTGTTTCAAAAGTATTAAAGTTTGAATGCAAGATAAAGTGTTTCATGAAGTGACATCTCTAGTAAAGCACAACGGAAGTCTACGAGGCATGACTAGTACAACAGCGGAAGCAAGCAACCTTAAGCACCTGAGAAAAACATGCTTAAAAATGTCAACACAAAGGTTGGTGAGCTATAGTTTAAGTATAACAGTAATGTAAGGTAGGCCACGAGATTTCAGAACTACAAAGAGCGTTTCAAAACAGTATGATAAAGTATATGTTTAACCGTGGGTACTTGGTAACTAACTTAACGTTTATAACCCCCTGAAAGTACACTTGGCGAGTGTGTATGTATTACGAAGTATTAAACACCCGTTAAATGCTAGTGCTACTAGCCCGAGTGGGGATGTCAAACCCTATGGATCCATATCTAAGATTCGCGTTCACCGGTTCAAAAACCAATGACTAAACGTTACCGAGATAAAGGGAAAGTTTATGCCGTTGTATAACCCACACATATATAAAGTTTAAGTACTCGTGCCTAGTATGTAAAATGTAAAATGCACATGTATTCTCAGTTCCCAAAATAATTAAAGTAAAAAGGGATGCTATAACTCACAGTGGTAAAGTAGTAGTAAAGTTGGCTCGGGAAAAGTAAGCAAGTATGTAGGTCCGAAAAGTCCTCAACCTAAGTCAAATATTACTAAGTCAGTAAATTGTCCCAATAGGTTTAAAAGTATGTAAATTAGGTCTTAAGGGTCATCATCATTCATCATCAAACAAAAGGTGTAAAGTAAGTTTCATTCTAGAAAAGAGTTTAAAAATAAAGGCTGACTTCGGTCAGTCACCACGGCCTCTATACCTACTGAAATAAGGTGAGACCAGTGGCCATGGCTCCGTATATGTGTGCTTTAGTTGTGGTAAAAATTACAGAAGCAAACTCGTCTTCGTTTGACCGTGGCGATGGTCTAAGTGTGAGTAGGTCAGAATTTTCAGCACAACGTTAAAAGGACATAGTGACACTCGGAGGGCCATAGATCCTAAACCGTAACTCGGATTAAGATGAGTCTTGAACAAAAAATTATCTACTCGAATAGAGATAACTGAAAATCAACTTTACAGTAGCCCAGGTATTCTGATCAGTTCCAGAAAACAGTAAACAGTGTGTTTCGGTGGGTTCTTGGTGCTTGATGTTCATCACGGTTCTCATCCTTGATGCATATAGCTTCAAGTGTACAACTCGTTGATGTGTTTACATCATCTTTACCAAGTTTTGACCATCATAACATAAGTGTAAGTCTAAGATAAGTAGCACAACTCAATTAAGTGTTGCAAGTAGTTTGATGAACCAAAGTTACATCAAGATCTTAGATCCGACACATACATGAACTCTAAAAGTATTATTAAGCTACAAACTTGAAAGTAAACTAACTAATCAAGATCTTAAGTTGTAGAACATAGTTATTAGTTAGATCTTGAAGATCCTAGACCCAAAAGTCTAGATCTAAAGTTCTTAAGTTAGATCCTAAGTATTAACACTTGAATCTTTACTTTAATGAAACCATAAGTTATGAAACTTAGATTTTCATCTTGTAAAGTGTATGTAAGCTTATGAGCTCTTGATTATGAAAAAATTAGGAGACCATAAGCTATAGAAACTTAGATCCAACACAAGTATATGAAGTTATAACTAGAAAGTTATACTTCTATGTTCTTGAACTTATAAAGTTAACTTTTAGTTTCAAGAAATATGAGATCAAGATTAACTAGTAATACTTGACCAAATTAACAACATTTCAACTTTAAAGTACATAAAATGAAGAAATAAGTTAAATCTACAAGTAATAAGTTCATGGTTGTTCATACTTTAAAGATTCAAGCCAAAGCTTTGATATTTAAGAATGTAAACTTTAAGTTTACAAACATGTATCACAAGTATGATTTTAACACTCATGAACTTTAAATTTTTAACAGGTTTTATGGAAGAATCAAAACATAAACTTAATTCTCCTAGGTTCTTTATGTTCTTGAATAAACAAGATGATATGAAGAAACAAACTAGAGAGTTTGATTCTTAACAACATTAAACAACAACAAGTAAGTAAACAATAATCCAAGACAAGAAATGATGATGATTATGTGTGTATGCTACAGTTTTTGGAGGAAAGAAAGAAGGAAGAAAAGTTCATGTTACTTACAAGAAAGGAGAGAAATGTTTGAGAGAAATTAGAAGTATTTTGTGTGTGTGAGAAATGTGAAGGATACTAGTAGATATGTTAACAAAATTTGAAAGAAAAATCTACTCCCCAAGGCCACAAGGCTGACAGTTTCAACAAGAGGAGGGGGGAGGGAAATGTCCACAAGTTACTACATGTATTTGACAAAAAAAAAATGGTAATAAGGTGTGTTTGCATGGGAACAAGGTGTAAGTAAACTTGTAACTAGATTCTATACAAGTTAATTAATCTAGTTCCATCTCAAAGTAATACTTGCATAATAAGATGGGCTAATTAGTCCATTAAGGATGTAGGGTGCGCTTCTAAGTCCACTAACATTAATAAAAGCCCAAGTTCAAGTAATTAACAAATTAATCCAACAAAGCCCAAGTAATTAACTATTAACACTAGTTAATTAAAAATGATTAATAATAATTAATCATGGATGCAAATAATATCCGAAATATTATTCGTGAAAAATTCATGTGTCACAAAGACGTGTCGGGCAATTAAAAGTCATGTACGATAACAAGTAAACGTATAAAAATACAATCATTAAACATAAGTATTAATAATAAATATTATTAATTAAACATTGGAAATCCAGGGTCGTTACATTACCCACATGTTAAAGAAAATTTTGTCCCGAAATTTTAAGCTGAGGTAGATGGAGGAGTTGGGAAAAGGTGAGGATACTTTTGCATCATTTGATCCTCTCGCTCCCAGGTAAACTCAGGTCCTCATTTGGCATTCCATCATACTCGGACGATTGGAAACTTGTTGCGTTTCAAAGTTTTGACCTCACGGTCCATAATTTCAACAGGCTCTTCCACGAAGTGGAGTTTATCATCAATCGTAAGTTCTTCAAGTGGTATAATAAGTTCGGGTGCAGCAAGACACTTCTTCAAGTTTGACACGTGGAAGGTAGGATGAACTGAGCTCAATTG
This sequence comes from Rutidosis leptorrhynchoides, assembly GCF_046630445.1. Taxonomy (NCBI): domain Eukaryota; kingdom Viridiplantae; phylum Streptophyta; class Magnoliopsida; order Asterales; family Asteraceae; genus Rutidosis; species Rutidosis leptorrhynchoides. The sequence continues at coordinate 346,099,026 of NC_092341.1, forward strand.
TGTTGGAAGATCTAAACGGTAAGCAACGGGTCCAACACGTTCTAAGATTTCAAAAGGACCGATGTATCGTGGGTTCAACTTTCCACGTTTTCCAAAACGGATCACACCTTTCCAAGGTACAACCTTCAATATTACACGGTCGCCCACGTTGAATTCAAAGTCTTTACGTTTAAGACCAGCATAACTCTTTTGACGATCACGGGCCGTCTTAAGTCTCGCTTGAATCTGAGAAATCTTCTCCGTTGTTTCATGGACTATCTCGGGTCCGGTGATTTGCGTTTCTCCTACTTCGGCCCAACAAATAGGAGATCGGCACTTGCGGACATACAACACTTCAAAAGGTGCGGCATTAATGCTCGAGTGATAACTGTTGTTGTAAGAAAATTCGACTAGCGGCAAATGCGTCTCCCAGGCCTTTCCAAAATCAATGACACATGCACGCAACATGTCCTCCAAAGTCTGAATAGTTCGTTCACTCTGACCATTGGTCTATGGGTGATAAGCAGTACTCATGTCGAGACGTCCTTCTTAAGAATCAGCCACCAATGCTGTTCCTTAAGATCGTGGTACATTTTGCCCGCTCCGGGATGAATCGAATATCTCGACTTGTGAGCTTCATCTAGTATAAGGCTCCGTAAATCTCCATAACGAGGTACCCAAATTCTTCCGGCATAGCATCGGAGTCCAGTTTCCTTAACTTCAAATCGAGAAACGAGAATGTTCAAGTATTCTTGAGAGATATTCTCCTCCTTGAGAGCCTCATCTTTGGCTACTCGGATCTGGCTATTGAGGTTCAAATGAATGGTAATGTTCAGTGCCCGAACACGAAGAGGTGACATCCTCTCCTTTCAGCTCAAAGCGTCAGCTACAACATTGGCCTTACCAGGATGATATTGAAGTTCACAATCATAGTCGTTTAGCATCTCGATCCATCAATGCTGTCTCATATTCAGTTGCTTCTGATAGAAGATGTGTTGGAGGCTTTTATGATCGGTGAAAATAGTGCTCATTGTTCCATAAAGATAGTGTCTCCACAGCTTTAATGCAAAGACAACGGCTCCAAGCTCGAGATTGTGCGTTGTGTAATTTTGCTCGTGAATCTTCAGTTGACGAGAGGCGTAAGCGATAACCTTTGTTCGTTGCATCAGTACACAACCAAAACCACTTTTCGAAGCATCGCAATAAACGACAAAATCGTCACTGCCTTCAGGAAGTGATAAGATAGGTGCGGTGGTCAACTTCTTCTTCAAGGTTTGAAATGCAGATTCCTGTTCGGGTTCTCAAATGAACTTCTTCCCTTTGTGAGTCAGCGCGGTTAAAGGACGCGCAATCAGAGAGAAACCTTCAATAAATCTTCGGTAGTAAACAGTATATTTTAGATTATCATTATTTGATAATCTACGTAATGTTTTTCAAACCTTTATTGATAAAATAAAGGTTATGGTTGTTTTAAAAATGAATGCAGTCTTTGAAAAACGTCTCATATAGAGGTCAAAACCTCACAACGAAATCAATTAATATGGAACGTTTATAATCAATATGAACGGGACATTTCAGTTGGTATCCGAGCGTTGGTCTTAGAGAACCAGAAAATTTGCATTAGTGTGTCTTATCGAGTTTGTTAGGATGCATTAGTGAGTCTGGACTTCGACCGTGTTTTCTTTAAAAATGATTGCTTAACATTTTTGTTGGAAACTATATATTATTAACATGTAAATATTATGTGATATATTAATCTCTTAACATGTTTGATATTGTGTGATAGATATCTACCTCTAGCACAAATCCCATTGACTCACCTAATAATAACGAAGAGTCGAATATATATTGGCAAGATTCACAAGTTCTCGAAGAACCGGAAGAAGAAGAAACGGAACCGGAAGAAGAGGAACCGGAAGAAGAGGAACCAGAAGAAGAGGAACCGGAAGAAGAAGAGATTCCGGAGGGGGGAATAGTAGGAACCACAGAAAACCGGTCAAATAAAAGAAAATCCTCAACCAATGGACCAAAGTTAATAATGGTCAATGGTGTTTCCGCTAAAGAAGCAAAATATTGGGAAAATTACCAATTTTTCGATGAAACGGATCCTGATGAGGATTCCGATGATGTTATAGAAATTACCCCGACCCAATTTAATGAGGCAAAAGAAAATAATAAGGGAAAAGGCATCAAAATAGAGAAATCTGATTCCGACCCCGATAAACTTTATATGTACCGTCAACACCCGTATTTTCAATATCGTGACAATAACCCGGGAACCTCTAAACCACCAGGTTTTTCTAAACCAATGTGGAAAACGACGACTCGTATTAGAGGAACATCATATATCCCTAGAAAATTAGGAAAATGAACCAAGTTTGAAGAAGAAGAAACCAGTGATTCAGATTAGAGGGTTGTAATCATGTTGTGTATTATATGTATTGTAGTGTGCTTATACTTTTATGTTCTATATAAAAATTGCTTGTATTGTTTGTTAATTATCTTTTACGAATCTAATCCTTGTCTATTTTACAGTATAAAAACAAAATGGACGTTAAGGGTAGACAACCGAATATTTTAGAAGACCTACCAGAGGATATGATTGAGGAAATCTTGTCTAGAGTCGGTCAGAATTCATCAGCACATTTAGTTATGGCGAAATTAACTTGTCAAACATTTGAAAGACTTTCTATAAATGCCTTAGTTTATAAAAGGCTTTCCTTTGATAGGTGGGGTATATCACATTGGGGAGACTTTAAGTTACGTCGTGTTTTCTTTAAAGCGTTAAATGCGGGGAACCCAAATGCAATTTTATGCTACGGGTTAAGAACCTATTTTGATTCAACATATCCCAACATAGGATTTCGTGAATTAAAAAGAGCTTCTAACATGCAACATAAAGAAGCATGTTATGCTTACGGGTTAGTGATGTTCGCTTCTTACCAAAGTGAGAAAAAGAACATCGGATTGCAGCTTTTAAATAAAACTTTCCCACAAGTGACGGATTCAGTAGTTGGGGTGAGAAACAAGGTTTTTAGATTATTACGGGGCTGTCAGACATTACGAAACCCTCGTCCTTTTGACGACATTACAACATGCTGCCTAGCTAATGGTCATTGTAGTGACCCGAACTTTTTCATGTTTATATATATTAATTGAGATTGATATTTACATGATTAAATTTTTCCAACATGTTAAGCAATCAAACTTGTTAAGACTTGATTAATTGAAATAGGTTTCATATAGACAATTGACCACCCAAGTTGACCGGTGATTCACGAACGTTAAAACTTGTAAAAACTATATGATGACATATATATGGTTATATATATAGTTAACATGATATTATGATATGTAAACATATCATTAAGTATATTAACAATGAACTACATATGTAAAAACAAGACTACTAACTTAATGATTTTGAAACGAGACATATATGTAACGATTATCGTTGTAACGACATTTAATGTATATATATCATATTAAGAGATATTCGTACATCATAATATCATGATAATATAATAATTTAAAATCTCTTTTGATATTATAAACATTGGGTTAACAACATTTAACAAGATCGTTAACCTAAAGGTTTCAAAACAACATTTACATGTAACGACTAACGATGACTTAACGACTCAGTTAAAATGTATATACATGTAGTGTTTTAATATGTATTCATACACTTTTGAAAGACTTCAAGACACTTATCAAAATACTTCTACTTAACAAAAATGCTTACAATTACATCCTCGTTCAGTTTCATCAACAATTCTACTCGTATGCACCCGTATTCGTACTCGTACAATACACAGCTTTTAGATGTATGTACTATTGGTATATACACTCCAATGATCAGCTCTTAGCAGCCCATGTGAGTCACCTAACACATGTGGGAACCATCATTTGGCAACTAGCATGAAATATCTCATAAAATTACAAAAATATGAGTAATCATTCATGACTTATTTACATGAAAACAAAATTACATATCCTTTATATCTAATCCATACACCAACGACCAAAAACACCTACAAACACTTTCATTCTTCAATTTTCTTCATCTAATTGATCTCTCTCAAGTTCTATCTTCAAGTTCTAAGTGTTCTTCATAAATTCCAAAAGTTCTAGTTTCATAAAATCAAGAATACTTTCAAGTTTGCTAGCTCACTTCCAATCTTGTAAGGTGATCATCCAACCTCAAGAAATCTTTGTTTCTTACAGTAGGTTATCATTCTAATACAAGGTAATAATCATATTCAAACTTTGGTTCAATTTCTATAACTATAACAATCTTATTTCAAGTGATGATCTTACTTGAACTTGTTTTCGTGTCATGATTCTGCTTCAAGAACTTCGAGCCATCCAAGGATCCATTGAAGCTAGATCCATTTTTCTCTTTTCCAGTAGGTTCATCCAAGGAATTTAAGGTAGTAATGATGTTCATAACATCATTCGATTCATACATATAAAGCTATCTTATTCGAAGGTATAAACTTGTAATCACTAGAACATAGTTTAGTTAATTCTAAACTTGTTCGCAAACAAAAGTTAATCCTTCTAACTTGACTTTTAAAATCAACTAAACACATGTTCTATATCTATATGATATGCTAACTTAATGATTTAAAACCTGGAAACACGAAAAACACCGTAAAACCGGATTTACGCCGTCGTAGTAACACCGCGGGCTGTTTTGGGTTAGTTAATTAAAAACTATGATAAACTTTGATTTAAAAGTTGTTATTCTGAGAAAATGATTTTTATTATGAACATGAAACTATATCCAAAAATTATGGTTAAACTCAAAGTGGAAGTATGTTTTCTAAAATGGTCATCTAGACGTCGTTCTTTCGACTGAAATGACTACCTTTACAAAAACGACTTGTAACTTATTTTTCCGACTATAAACCTATACCTTTTCTGTTTAGATTCATAAAATAGAGTTCAATATGAAACAATATCAATTTGATTCACTCAAAACGGATTTAAAATGAAGAAGTTATGGGTAAAACAAGATTGGATAATTTTTCTCATTTTAGCTACGTGAAAATTGGTAACAAATCTATTCCAACCATAACTTAATCAACTTGTATTGTATATTATGTAATCTTGAGATACCATAGACACGTATACAATGTTTCGACCTATCATGTCGACACATCTATATATATTTCGGAACAACCATAGACACTCTATATGTGAATGTTGGAGTTAGCTATACAGGGTTGAGGTTGATTCCAAAATATATATAGTTTGAGTTGTGATCAATACTGAGATACGTATACACTGGGTCGTGGATTGATTCAAGATAATATTTATCGATTTATTTCTGTACATCTAACTGTGGACAGGTAGTTATAGGTTACTAACGAGGACAGCTGACTTAATAAACTTAAAACATCAAAATATATTAAAAGTGTTGTAAATATATTTTGAACATACTTTAATATATATGTATATATTGTTATAGGTTCGTGAATCAACAGTGGCCAAGTCTTACTTCCCGACGAAGTAAAAATCTGTGAAAGTGAGTTATAGTCCCACTTTTAAAATCTAATATTTTTGGGATGAGAATACATGCAGGTTTATAAATGATTTACAAAATAGACACAAGTACGTGAAACTACATTCTATGGTTGAATTATCGAAATCGAATATGCCCCTTTTTATTAAGTCTGGTAATCTAAGAATTAGGGAACAGACACCCTAATTGACGCGAATCCTAAAGATAGATCTATTGGGCCTAACAAACCCCATCCAAAGTACCGGATGCTTTAGTACTTCGAAATTTATATCATATCCGAAGGGTGTCCCGGAATGATGGGGATATTCTTATATGTGCATCTTGTTATTGTCGGTTACCAGGTGTTCACCATATGAATGATTTTTATCTCTATGTATGGGATGTGTATTGAAATATGAAATCTTGTGGTCTATTGTTACGATTTGATATATATAGGTTAAACCTATAACTCACCAACATTTTTGTTGACGTTTAAAGCATGTTTATTCTCAGGTGAATATTAAGAGCTTCCGCTGTTGCATACTAAAATAAGGACAAGATTTGGAGTCCATGTTTGTACGATATTGTGTAAAAACTGCATTCAAGAAACTGATTTCTATGTAACATATTTGTATTGTAAACCATTATGTAATGGTCGTGTGTAAACAGGATATTTTAGATTATCATTATTTGATAATCTACGTAAAGCTTTTAAACCTTTATTTATGAAATAAAGGTTATGGTTTGTTTTAAAAATGAATGCAGTCTTTGAAAAACGTCTCATATAGAGGTCAAAACCTCGCAACGAAATCAATTAATATGGAACGTTTTTAATCAATAAGAACGGGACATTTCAGTTGGTATCCGAGCGTTGGTCTTAGAGAACCAGAATTTTGCATTAGTGTGTCTTATCGAGTTTGTTAGGATGCATTAGTGAGTCTGGACTTCGACCGTGTTTACTTGAAAAATGATTGCTTAACAAATTTTGTTGGAAACTATATATTTTTAACATGTGAATATTATGTGATATATTAATCTCTTAACGCGTTTGATATTATGTGATAGATGTCTACCTCTAGAACAAGTCCCATTGACTCACCTAATAATAATGAAGAGTCAAATATAAATTGGAATGATTCGTGGACTAATTCACAAGTTCCCGAAGAGGAACCGGAAGAAGAGTCGGAACCGGAAGAAGAATCGGAACCGGAAGAAGAATCGGAACCGGATGAAGAAATAGAACCGGTGGGGGAAATAATAAAACGGTTAAGTAAAAGAAAATCCTCAACCAACCGACCAAGGTTAATTATGGTCAATGGTGTTTCCGCCAAGGAAGCAAAATATTGGGAGGATTACCAATTCTCCGATGAATCGGATTCCGACGAGAATTCCGATGATGTTATAGAAATTACCCCAACTGAATTTAAAAAGGCAAAAGAAAATAATAAGGGAAAGGGCATAAAAATAGAGAAATCTAATTCCAACCCCGATGAACTTTATATGTATCGTCAACCCCCGAAGTCCTTAAGTTGTAACAATGACCCGGGAACCTCTAAACCACCAGGTTTTTCTAAACCAATGTGGATAACGACGGCTCGTATTAGGGGAAAATCATATATCCCTAGAAACTTGGCAAAACGAACCAAAACCGAAGAAGAAGAAACAAGCGAGTCGGAATAAGATAGTTGTATTCATGTGGTGTAATATATGTAATATAGTGTGCTTATGCTTTATGATATATGTAAAAATTGCTTGTATTAATAAGTATTTTTTTTTATGAATCTAACTCTTGTCTATTTTACAGTATAAAAACACAAAATGGATAGACAACCCAATATTTTAAGAGACCTACCCGGAGACATGATTGATGAAATCTTGTCTAGAGTCGGTCAGAATTCCTTGGCACAACTATTTAAGGCGAGATCAGTTTGTAAGATATTCGAAGAACATTCCAAGAATGTCTTGGTTTATAAGAGACTTTCGTTTGAAAGATGGGGGATATCACATTGGGAAACCCATAAGTTACGATGTGTTTACTTTGATGCATATATTGCGGGGAACTCAAATGCTATTTTACGCAACGGGTTAAGAAATTATTTTGACTCAATGTATCCGAATATAGGACTTCATGATTTAGAAAAAGCGGCTAACATGCAACATAAAGAAGCATGCTATGCTTATGGGTTAGTAATGTTCGCTTCTCACCAAAGTGAGAAAAAGAACATCGGGCTACAGCTATTAAACAAAACGTTCCCACAAGTGACGGAGTCGGTAATTGGGGTAAGAAATGAGGTTTTTAGATTGTTACGGGACTGTTGGACATTACGTAACCCTCGTCCCTTTGACGACGTTACAACACGCTGTCTTATCAACGGCCATAAAGGTTATGTTGCACAAGACCAAGGATGGGAAGTAGTCCTAGTAAAACCAGAATGCATGACTTGTTTCTGAACGTATGAATTACGTGTCTTTATTGCCTTTGCTGAACGACTTGTGTACTAGCTAGAATTATCTTCACAACTATCTTGTATCAAAGTTATTGTGTGCTATATTTCATGCTTTATGTAAAATAAGCGGTATTGTAAGTTTGTAAAATATTGTATAAAAGTTTGAACGCGAAATATTATTATAATCAGTTTTTCATATAGAATTGTAGTAGTTGAATTGTATATTAGCTACTAAGTATGAACTTAACGGGTAGGTACTACCCGAATTTAAACTTATAAAACGCTAATATGAAGAAAAAGCTTTTATAAAAGAGTTCATATTATGCTACGAAATACTATTAACTACTCTTAATATTCTGTATGATTAACTTGTTCCATTTGACTATTTTTAAGGAAATGGCACCGACTACTCGACACACAGTGAATATGAATGAAGAGGAATTCCGTACTTTTCTAGCTTCAAACATAGCCGCAGTACAGGCTGCGCTACATACCAACAATAACCTTGGATCTAGCAGTACAGGAAATCGTGTAGGATGCACCTACAAAGAATTCACTGCCTGCAAACCTTTGGAATTTGATGGAACCGAAGGATCGATCGGATTGAAACGGTGGACCGAGAAGGTCGAATCGGTGTTTGCCATAAGTAAGTGTACTGAAGAGGACAAAGTGAAGTACGCTACGCATACCTTCACAGGTTCTGCGTTAACATGGTGGAATACCTATCTAGAGCAAGTGGGACAAGACGATGCGTACGCACTACTGTGATCAGCATTCAAGCACTTGATGAACGAGAAGTACCGTCCCAGAACCGAGGTCAATAAGCTCAAGACAGAACTAAGAGGGTTACGAACCCAAGGATTTGATATTACCACGTATGAAAGACGATTCACAGAATTGTGCCTATTGTGTCCGGGAGCGTTCGAAGATGAGGAAGAGAAGATCGACGCATTTGTGAAAGGATTACCGGAAAGAATCCAAGAAGATATAAGTTCACACGAGCCCGCCTCCATACAACAGGCATGTAGAATGGCTCACAAACTAGTGAACCAGATTGAAGAAAGAATTAAAGAACAGACTGCTGAAGAGGCCAATGTGAAGCAAGTCAAAAGAAAGTGGGAGGAAAACGGTGATAAGAATCACCAATACAACAACAACAGCAATTACAACAATAATCGCAACAATTATCCCAACAATCGCAACATCAATCGCAACTACAACAAACGGCCCAACAACAACAACAACAACAACAACAACAACAACAACAACAACAACAACAACAGCAACTACAACAATCATCCCAACAACAATAATAACCGCAACAACAACAACAATCAGAAGCAGCTATGCCAAAGGTGTGAAAAGAATCACTCGGGGTTCTGCACCAAATTTTGCAACAAGTGTAAAAGAAATGGTCATAGCGCGGCGAAGTGTGAGGTCTACGGACCAGGGGTTAATAGAACGAAAGGAACAAATGGTGTCGGAACGAGTAATGGCGGAGCAAGTAGTGTCGGAGCAAGTTATGCCAATGTAGTTTGTTATAAATGTGGAAAACCGGGCCACATTATTAGAAATTGCCCGAACCAGGAGAACACGAATGGACAAGGCCGCGGAAGAGTTTTCAATATTAATGCGGCAGAGGCACAAGAAGACCCGGAGCTTGTTACGGGTACGTTTCTTATTGACAATAAATCTGCTTACGTTTTATTTGATTCGGGTGCGGATAGAAGCTATATGAGTAGAGATTTTTATGCTAAATTAAGTTGCCCATTGACGCCTTTGGATAGTAAATTTTTACTCGAATTAGCAAATGGTAAATTAATTTCAGCAGATAATATATGTCGGAATCGAGAAATTAAACTGGTTAGCGAAACATTTAAGATTGATTTAATACCAGTAGAGTTAGGGAGTTTTGATGTGATAATCGGTATGGACTGGTTGAAAGAAGTGAAAGCAGAGATCGTTTGTTACAAAAATGCAATTCGCATTATACGAGAAAAAGGAAAACCCTTAATGGTGTACGGAGAAAAGGGCAACACGAAGCTACATCTTATTAGTAATTTGAAGGCGCAAAAACTAATAAGAAAAGGTTGCTATGCTGTTCTAGCACACGTCGAGAAAGTACAAACTGAAGAAAAGAGCATCAATGATGTTCCCATTGCAAAAGAATTTCCCGATGTATTTCCGAAAGAATTACCGGGATTACCCCCACATCGATCCGTTGAATTTCAAATAGATCTTGTACCAGGAGCTGCACCAATAGCTCGTGCTCCTTACAGACTCGCACCCAGCGAGATGAAAGAACTGCAAAGCCAATTACAAGAACTTTTAGAGTGTGGTTTCATTCGACCAAGCACATCACCGTGGGGAGCTCCTGTTTTGTTTGTCAAGAAGAAAGATGGTACATTCAGGTTGTGTATCGACTACCGAGAGTTGAACAAACTTACCATCAAGAACCGCTACCCATTACCGAGAATCGACGACTTATTTGATCAACTACAAGGCTCGTCTGTTTATTCAAAGATTGACTTACGTTCCGGGTATCATCAAATGCGGGTGAAAGAAGATGATATTCCAAAGACTGCTTTCAGAACACGTTACGGTCATTACGAGTTTATGGTCATGCCGTTTGGTTTAACTAATGCACCAGCTGTGTTCATGGACCTTATGAACCGAGTGTGTGGACCATACCTTGACAAGTTTGTCATTGTTTTCATTGATGACATACTTATTTACTCAAAGAATGACCAAGAACACGGTGAACATTTGAGAAAGGTGTTAGAAGTATTGAGGAAAGAAGAATTGTACGCTAAGTTTTCAAAGTGTGCATTTTGGTTGGAAGAAGTTCAATTCCTCGGTCACATAGTGAACAAAGAAGGTATTAAGGTGGATCCGGCAAAGATAGAAACTGTTGAAAAGTGGGAAACCCCGAAAACTCCGAAACACATACGCCAGTTTTTAGGACTAGCTGGTTACTACAGAAGGTTCATCCAAGACTTTTCCAGAATAGCAAAACCCTTGACTGCATTAACGCATAAAGGGAAGAAATTTGAATGGAATGATGAACAAGAGAAAGCGTTTCAGTTATTGAAGAAAAAGCTAACTACGGCACCTATATTGTCATTGCCTGAAGGGAATGATGATTTTGTGATTTATTGTGACGCATCAAAGCAAGGTCTCGGTTGTGTATTAATGCAACGAACGAAGGTGATTGCTTATGCGTCTAGACAATTGAAGATTCACGAACAAAATTATACGACGCATGATTTGGAATTAGGCGCGGTTGTTTTTGCATTAAAGACTTGGAGGCACTACTTATATGGGGTCAAAAGTATTATATATACCGACCACAAAAGTCTTCAACACATATTTAATCAGAAACAACTGAATATGAGGCAGCGTAGGTGGATTGAATTGTTGAATGATTACGACTTTGAGATTCGTTACCACCCGGGGAAGGCAAATGTGGTAGCCGATGCCTTGAGCAGGAAGGACAGAGAACCCATTCGAGTAAAATCTATGAATATAATGATTCATAATAACCTTACTACTCAAATAAAGGAGGCGCAACAAGGAGTTTTAAAAGAGGGAAATTTAAAGGATGAAATACCCAAAGGATCGGAGAAGCATCTTAATATTCGGGAAGACGGAACCCGGTATAGGGCTGAAAGGATTTGGGTACCAAAATTTGGAGATATGAGAGAAATGGTACTTAGAGAAGCTCATAAAACCAGATACTCAATACATCCTGGAACGGGGAAGATGTACAAGGATCTCAAGAAACATTTTTGGTGGCCGGGTATGAAAGCCAATGTTGCTAAATACGTAGGAGAATGTTTGACGTGTTTTAAGGTCAAAGCTGAGCATCAGAAACCATCAGGTCTACTTCAACAACCTGAAATCCCGGAATGGAAATGGGAAAACATTACCATGGATTTCATCACTAAATTGCCAAGGACTGCAAGTGGTTTTGATACTATTTGGGTAATAGTTGATCGTCTCACCAAATCAGCACACTTCTTGCCAATAAGAGAAGATGACAAGATGGAGAAGTTAGCACGACTGTATTTGAAGGAAGTCATCTCCAGACATGGAATACCAATCTCTATTATCTCTGATAGGGATGGCAGATTTATTTCAAGATTCTGGCAGACATTACAGCAAGCATTAGGAACTCGTCTAGACATGAGTACTGCCTATCATCCACAAATTGATGGGCAGAGCGAAAGGACGATACAAACGCTTGAAGACATGCTACGAGCATGTGTTATTGATTTCGGAAACAGTTGGGATCGACATCTACCATTAGCAGAATTTTCCTACAACAACAGCTACCATTCAAGCATTGAGATGGCGCCGTTTGAAGCACTTTATGGTAGAAAGTGCAGGTCTCCGATTTGTTGGAGTGAAGTGGGGGATAGACAGATTACGGGTCCGGAGATTATACAAGAAACTACCGAGAAGATCATCCAAATTCAACAACGGTTGAAAACCGCCCAAAGTCGACAAAAGAGCTACGCTGACATTAAAAGAAAAGATATAGAATTTGAAATTGGAGAGATGGTCATGCTTAAAGTTGCACCTTGGAAAGGCGTTGTTCGATTTGGTAAATGAGGGAAATTAAATCCAAGGTATATTGGACCATTCAAGATTATTGATCGTGTCGGACCAGTAGCTTACCGACTTGAGTTACCTCAGCAACTCGCGGCTGTACATAACACTTTCCACGTCTCGAATTTGAAGAAATGTTTTGCTAAAGAAGATCTCACTATTCCGTTAGATGAAATCCAAATCAACGAAAAACTTCAATTCATCGAAGAACCCGTCAAAATAATGGATCGTGAGGTTAAAAGACTTAAGCAAAACAAGATACCAATTGTTAAGGTTCGATGGAATGCTCGTAGAGGAACCGAGTTCACCTGGGAGCGTGAAGATCAGATGAAGAAGAAATACCCGCATCTATTTCCAGAAGATTCGTCAACACCTTCAACAGCTTAAAATTTCGGGACGAAATTTATTTAACGGGTAGGTACTGTAGTGACCCGAACTTTTTCATGTTTATATATATTAATTGAGATTGATATTTACATGATTAAATTTTTCCAACATGTTAAGCAATCAAACTTGTTAAGACTTGATTAATTGAAATAGGTTTCATATAGACAATTGACCACCCAAGTTGACCGGTGATTCACGAACGTTAAAACTTGTAAAAACTATATGATGACATATATATGGTTATATATATAGTTAACATGATATTATGATATGTAAACATATCATTAAGTATATTAACAATGAACTACATATGTAAAAACAAGACTACTAACTTAATGATTTTGAAACGAGACATATATGTAACGATTATCGTTGTAACGACATTTAATGTATATATATCATATTAAGAGATATTCGTACATCATAATATCATGATAATATAATAATTTAAAATCTCTTTTGATATTATAAACATTGGGTTAACAACATTTAACAAGATCGTTAACCTAAAGGTTTCAAAACAACATTTACATGTAACGACTAACGATGACTTAACGACTCAGTTAAAATGTATATACATGTAGTGTTTTAATATGTATTCATACACTTTTGAAAGACTTCAAGACACTTATCAAAATACTTCTACTTAACAAAAATGCTTACAATTACATCCTCGTTCAGTTTCATCAACAATTCTACTCGTATGCACCCGTATTCGTACTCGTACAATACACAGCTTTTAGATGTATGTACTATTGGTATATACACTCCAATGATCAGCTCTTAGCAGCCCATGTGAGTCACCTAACACATGTGGGAACCATCATTTGGCAACTAGCATGAAATATCTCATAAAATTACAAAAATATGAGTAATCATTCATGACTTATTTACATGAAAACAAAATTACATATCCTTTATATCTAATCCATACACCAACGACCAAAAACAACTACAAACACTTTCATTCTTCAATTTTCTTCATCTAATTGATCTCTCTCAAGTTCTATCTTCAAGTTCTAAGTGTTCTTCATAAATTCCAAAAGTTCTAGTTTCATAAAATCAAGAATACTTTCAAGTTTGCTAGCTCACTTCCAATCTTGTAAGGTGATCATCCAACCTCAAGAAATCTTTGTTTCTTACAGTAGGTTATCATTCTAATACAAGGTAATAATCATATTCAAACTTTGGTTCAATTTCTATAACTATAACAATCTTATTTCAAGTGATGATCTTACTTGAACTTGTTTTCGTGTCATGATTCTGCTTCAAGAACTTCGAGCCATCCAAGGATCCATTGAAGCTAGATCCATTTTTCTCTTTTCCAGTAGGTTCATCCAAGGAATTTAAGGTAGTAATGATGTTCATAACATCATTCGATTCATACATATAAAGCTATCTTATTCGAAGGTATAAACTTGTAATCACTAGAACATAGTTTAGTTAATTCTAAACTTGTTCGCAAACAAAAGTTAATCCTTCTAACTTGACTTTTAAAATCAACTAAACACATGTTCTATATCTATATGATATGCTAACTTAATGATTTAAAACCTGGAAACACGAAAAACACCGTAAAACCGGATTTACGCCGTCGTAGTAACACCGCGGGCTGTTTTGGGTTAGTTAATTAAAAACTATGATAAACTTTGATTTAAAAGTTGTTATTCTGAGAAAATGATTTTTATTATGAACATGAAACTATATCCAAAAATTATGGTTAAACTCAAAGTGGAAGTATGTTTTCTAAAATGGTCATCTAGACGTCGTTCTTTCGACTGAAATGACTACCTTTACAAAAATGACTTGTAACTTATTTTTCCGACTATAAACCTATACCTTTTCTGTTTAGATTCATAAAATAGAGTTCAATATGAAACAATAGCAATTTGATTCACTCAAAACGGATTTAAAATGAAGAAGTTATGGGTAAAACAAGATTGGATAATTTTTCTCATTTTAGCTACGTGAAAATTGGTAACAAATCTATTCCAACCATAACTTAATCAACTTGTATTGTATATTATGTAATCTTGAGATACCATAGACACGTATACAATGTTTCGACCTATCATGTCGACACATCTATATATATTTCGGAACAACCATAGACACTCTATATGTGAATGTTGGAGTTAGCTATACAGGGTTGAGGTTGATTCCAAAATATATATAGTTTGAGTTGTGATCAATACTGAGATACGTATACACTGGGTCGTGGATTGATTCAAGATAATATTTATCGATTTATTTCTGTACATCTAACTGTGGACAGGTAGTTATAGGTTACTAACGAGGACAGCTGACTTAATAAACTTAAAACATCAAAATATATTAAAAGTGTTGTAAATATATTTTGAACATACTTTAATATATATGTATATATTGTTATAGGTTCGTGAATCAACAGTGGCCAAGTCTTACTTCCCGACGAAGTAAAAATCTGTGAAAGTGAGTTATAGTCCCACTTTTAAAATCTAATATTTTTGGGATGAGAATACATGCAGGTTTATAAATGATTTACAAAATAGACACAAGTACGTGAAACTACATTCTATGGTTGAATTATCGAAATCGAATATGCCCCTTTTTATTAAGTCTGGTAATCTAAGAATTAGGGAACAGACACCCTAATTGACGCGAATCCTAAAGATAGATCTATTGGGCCTAACAAACCCCATCCAAAGTACCGGATGCTTTAGTACTTCGAAATTTATATCATATCCGAAGGGTGTCCCGGAATGATGGGGATATTCTTATATATGCATCTTGTTATTGTCGGTTACCAGGTGTTCACCATATGAATGATTTTTATCTCTATGTATGGGATGTGTATTGAAATATGAAATCTTGTGGTCTATTGTTACGATTTGATATATATAGGTTAAACCTATAACTCACCAACATTTTTGTTGACGTTTAAAGCATGTTTATTCTCAGGTGAATATTAAGAGCTTCCGCTGTTGCATACTAAAATAAGGACAAGATTTGGAGTCCATGTTTGTACGATATTGTGTAAAAACTGCATTCAAGAAACTGATTTCGATGTAACATATTTGTATTGTAAACCATTATGTAATGGTCGTGTGTAAACAGGATATTTTAGATTATCATTATTTGATAATCTACGTAAAGCTTTTAAACCTTTATTTATGAAATAAAGGTTATGGTTTGTTTTAAAAATGAATGCAGTCTTTGAAAAACGTCTCATATAGAGGTCAAAACCTCGCAACGAAATCAATTAATATGGAACGTTTTTAATCAATAAGAACGGGACATTTCAGTCATAACGGTTATTTTCCACAAGACCAAGGATGGGAAGTCGTCTTAGTAAAAACAGAATGCATGACTTGTTTCTGGACTTATGAATTACATGTCTTTATTTCCTTTGCTGAACAACTTGCGTATTAACTAGATTTATCTTCAAAACTGTCTTGTATCATAGTGTACTATATTTCATGTTATATGTAATATAGCGAAGTTGTAAGTTTGAAGAATATTTGTATGTGATATATTATTATAATCAGTTATTCATATGGAATTGTAGTAGTTGAATTGTATATTAGCTACTAAGTATGAACTTAACGGGTAGGTAGTACCCGAATTTAAACTTATAAAACGCTAATATGAAGAAAACGCTTTTATAAATGAGTTCATATTATGCTACGAGATACTATTGACTACTCTTAATATTCTGTATGATTAACTTGTTTCATTTGACTATTTTGAAGGAAATGGCACCGACTACTCGACACACCTTGAATATGAGCGAAGAGGAATTTCGTGCCTTTCTTGCTTCAAACATAGCCGCAGTACAAGCCGCGCTACATACCAACAATAACTCTGAATCTAGAAATACAGCTAACGGCGCAAGAAATCGTGTAGGATGCTCCTACAAGGAATTCACTGCCTGCAAACCTTCAGAATTTGATGGGACCGAAGGACCAATCGGATTGAAACGGTGGACCGAGAAAGTTGAATCGGTGTTTGCCATAAGTAAGTGTGCTGAAGGAGACAAAGTGAAGTACGCTACGCATACCTTCACAGGTATTGCGTTAACATGGTGGAATACCTATCTAGAGCAAGTGGGACAAGATGCTGCTTACGCGCTACCGTGGTCAGCATTCAAGCACTTGATGAACGAGAAGTACCGTCCGAGAACCGAGGTCAATAAGCTCAAGTCAGAACTTAGAGGGTTACGAACATAGGGATTCGATATTACTTCGTACGAAAGACGATTCACAGAATTGTGCCTATTGTGTCCAAGAGCGTTCGAAGATGAGGAAGAGAAGATCGACACGTTTGTGAAAGGGTTACTGGAGAGAATCCAAGAAGATATAAGTTCACACGAGCCTGCCTCCATACAAAAGGCATGTAGAATAGCTCCCAAACTAGTGAACCAGATTGAGAGAAGAATTAAAGAACAGGCGGCCGAAGAGGCCAACGTGAAGCTAGTCAAAAGAAAGTGGGAGGAAAACGGTGATAAGAGTCACCAAAACAACAACAACTATCCCAACAATCGCAACATCAATCGCAACTACAACAAACGGCAAAACAACAACAACTACAACAATCATCCCAACAACAATAACAACGCAGCAACAACAACAATCAGAAGCAGCTATGCCAAAGGTGTGAAAATTATCACTCGGGGTTCTGCACCAAATTTTGCAACAAGTGTAAAAGAAATGGTCATAGCGCGGCGAAGTGTGAGGTCTATGGACCAGGGGTTAACAGAAAGAAAGGAACAAATGGTGTCGGAACGAGTAATGGCAGAGCAAGTAGTGTCGGAGCATGTTATGCCAATGTAGTTTGTTATAAATGTGGAAAACCGGGCCACATAATTAGAAATTGCCCGAACCAGGAGAACACGAATGGACAAGGCCGCAGAAGAGTTTTCAATATTAATGCGGCAGAGGCACAGGAAGACCCGAAGCTTGTTACGGGTATGTTTCTTATTGACAATAAATCTGCTTACGTTCTATTTGATTCGGGTGCGGATAGAAGCTATATGAGTAGAGATTTTTGTGCTAAATTAAGTTGTCCATTGATGCCGTTGGATAGTAAATTTTTACTCGAATTAGCAAACGGTAAATTAATTTCAGCAGATTATATATGCCGGAATCGAGAAATTAAACTGGGTAGCGAAATATTTAAGATTGATTTGATACCAGTAGAGTTAAGGAGTTTTGATGTAATAGTTGGCATGGACTGGCTGAAGGAGATGAAAGCAGAGATCGTATGTTACAAAAATGCAATTCGCATTGTACGAGAAGAAGGAGAACCCTTAATGGTGTACGGAGAAAAGGGCAACACGAAGCTACATCTTATTAGTAATTTGAAGGCACAAAACCTAATAAGAAAAGGTTGCTATGCTGTTCTAGCACAAGTCGAGAAACTACAAACTGAAGAAAAGAGCATCAATGATGTTCCCGTCGCAAAAGAATTTCCTGATGTATTTCCGAAAGAATTACTGGGGCTACCTCCACATCGATCTGTTGAATTTCAAATAGATCTTGTACCAGGAGCTGCACCAATAGCTCGTGCTCCTTACAGACTCGCACCCAGCGAGATGAAAGAACTGCAAAGCCAACTGCAAGAACTATTAGAACGTGGTTGCATTCGACCAAGCACATCACCATGGGGAGCTCCTACTTTGTTTATCAAGAAGAAGGATGGTACATTTCAGTTGTGTATTGACTACAGAGAGTTGAATAAACTTACCATCAAAAACCGTTATCCACTGCCGAGAATTGACGAATTATTTGATCAACTACAAGGCTCGTCGGTTTATTCGAAAATCGATTTACGTTCTGGATATCATCAAATGCGAGTAAAGGAGGATGATATTCCAAAAACTGCTTTTAGGACGCGTTATGGTCATTACGAGTTTATGGTTATGCCGTTTGGATTGACTAACGCTCCAGCTGTGTTCATGGACCTTATGAACCGAGTGTGTGGGCCATATCTTGACAAGTTTGTCATTGTTTTCATCGATGACATACTTATTTACTCAAAGAATGATCAAGAGCATGAAGAACATTTAAGAAAAGTGCTAGAAGTATCGAGGAAAGAAAAACTGTACGCTAATTTTTCAAAGTGTGCATTTTGGTTGGAAGAAGTTCAATTCCTCGGTCACATAGTGAACAAAGAAGGTATCCAGGTGGACCTGGCAAAGATCAAAACTGTTGAAAAGTGGGAAACCCCAAAAACTCCGAAGCATATACGTCAATTTTTAGGATTGGCTGGTTACTACAGAAGATTCATCCAAGATTTCTCCAAAATAGCAAAATTCTTTACTGCATTAACGCATAAAGGGAAGAAATTTGAATGGAAGGATGAACAAGAGAAGGCGTTTCAATTATTGAAGAAAAATCTAACTACGAAACCTATATTGTCATTGCCTGAAGGGAATGATGATTTTGTGATTTATTGTGACGCATCAAAGCAAGGTCTCGGTTGTGTATTAATGCAACGAATGAAGGTGATTGCTTATGCATCTAGACAATTGAAGATTCACGAGCAAAATTATACAACTCACGATTTGGAATTGGGTGCTGTTGTTTTTGCATTAAAGACTTGGAGGCATTATTTATATGGGGTCAAAAGTATTATATATATACCGACCACAAAAGTCTTCAACACATATTTAATCAGAAACAACTGAATATGAGGTAGCGTAGGTGGATTGAATTGTTGAATGATTACGACTTTGAGATTCGTTACCACCCGGGAAAGGCAAATGTGGTAGCCGACGCCTTGAGTAGAAAGGACAGAGAACCTATTCGAGTAAAAGCTATGAATATAATGATTCACACTAACCTTACTACTCAAATAAAGGAGGCGCAACAGGGGGTTGTAAAAGAAGGAAAGTTGAAGAATGAGATACCCAGAGGATCAGAGAAACATCTTAATATTCGGGAAGACGGAACCCGGTATAGGGCTGAAAGAATTTAGGTACCAAAATTTGGAGATATAAGAGAAATGGTACTTAGAGAAGCTCATAAAACCAGATACTCAATACATCCTGGAACGGGGAAGATGTACAAGGATCTCAAGAAACATTTTTGGTGGCCAGGTATGAAAGCTGATGTTTCTAAATACGTAGGAGAATGTTTGACGTGTTCTAAGGTCAAAGCGGAGCATCAGAAACCATCAGGTCTACTTCAACAACCCGAAATCCCGGAATGGAAATGGGAAAACATTACCATGGATTTCATCACTAAATTGCCGAGGACTGCAAGTGGTTTTGATACTATTTGGGTAATAGTTTATCGTCTCACCAAATCAGCATACTTCCTGCCAATAAGAGAAGATGACAAGATAGAGAAGTTAGCACGACTGTATTTGAAGGAAGTCGTCTCCAGACATGGAATACCCGTCTCTATTATCTCTGATAGGGATGGTAGATTTGTTTCAAGGTTCTGCCAGACGTTGCAACAAGCATTGGGGACTCGTCTAGACATGAGTACTGCCTATCATCCACAAACTGATGGGTAGAGCGAAAGGACGATACAAACGCTTGAAGACATGCTACGAGCATGTGTTATTGATTTAGGAAACGGTTGGGATCGACACCTTCCATTAGCAGAATTTTCCTACAACAACAGCTACCATTTAAGCATTGAGATGGCATTTTGAAGCACTTTATGGTAGAAAGTGCAGGTCTTCAATTTGTTGGAGTGAAGTGGGGGATAGACAGATTACGGGTCTGGAGATAATACAAGAAACTACCGAGAAGATCATCCAAATTCAACAACGATTGAAAACCGTCCAGAGTCGACAAAAGAGCTACGCGGACAGTAAAAGAAAAGATATAGAGTTTGAAATTGGAGAAATGGTCATGCTTAAGGTTTCACCTTGGAAAGGCGTTGTTCGATTTGGTAAACGGGGGAAACTAAATCCAAGGTACATTGGACCATTCAAGATTATAGATCGTGTCGGACCAGTAGCTTACCGACTGGAGCTACCTCAACAACTCGCGGCTGTACATAACACTTTCCACGTCTCGAATTTGAAGAAATGTTTTGCTAAAGAAGATCTCACTATTCCATTGGACGAAATCCAAATCAATGAAAAACTTCAATTCATTGAAGAATCCGTCGAAATAATGGATCGTGAGGTTAAGAGACTTAAGCAAAACAAGATACCGATTGTTAAGGTTCGATGGAATGCTCGTAGAGGACTCGAGTTCACCTGGGAGCGTGAAGATCAAATGAAGAAGAAATACCCGCATCTATTTCCAGAAGATTCGTCAACACCTTCAACAGCTTAAAATTTCGAGACGAAATTTATTTAACGGGTAGGTACTGTAGTGACCCGAACTTTTCCATGTTTATATATATTAATTGAGATTGATATTTACATGACTAAATGTTTCCAACGTGTTAAGCAATCAAATTTTTTAAGACTTGATTAAATAAAATAAGTTTCATATAGACAATTGATCACCCAAGTTGACCGGCGATTCACGAACGTTACAAATTTGTAAAAACTACATGTTGTGGTATATATAGACATATATATATGGTTGACATGAGATTATGATGAGTAAGTATCTCACTAAGTATATTAACAATGTGTGATATACATAAGAAATGAGATTACTAAGTTAAGAAACTCGAAATGATATATATAACGATTATCGTTATGATAACGTCTACTAAATACATATGTATCATATTAAGATATTGATACACTATATTTAACATGATAAAATGATATTTAAATATATCATTAAGTGTGTTAACAATGAACTACATATGTAAAAACAAGACTACTAACTCAAGAATTACGAAACGAGACTTATATGCAACTGAAATGTCCCGTTCATATTGATTATAAACGTTCCATATTAATTGATTTCGTTGCGAGGTTTTGACCTCTATATGAGACGTTTTTCAAAGACTGCATTCATTTTTAAAACAACCATAACCTTTATTTTATCAATAAAGGTTTCAAAAGCATTACGTAGATTATCAAATAATGATAATCTAAAATATACTGTTTACACACGACCATTACATAATGGTTTACAATAGAAATATATTATATCGACATATGTTTCTTGAATGCAGTTTTTACACAATATCATACAAACACGGACTCCAAATCTTGTCCTTATTTTAGTATACAACAGCGGAAGCTCTTAGTATTCACCTGAGAATAAACATGCTTTAATCGTCAACAAAAATGTTGGTGAGTTATAGGTTTAACCTATATATATCAAATCGTAACAATAGACCACAAGATTTCATATTTCAATACTCATCCCATACATAGAGA
Organism: Rutidosis leptorrhynchoides; assembly: GCF_046630445.1. NCBI lineage: Eukaryota > Viridiplantae > Streptophyta > Magnoliopsida > Asterales > Asteraceae > Rutidosis > Rutidosis leptorrhynchoides. Next base: position 346,121,244 of record NC_092341.1, read on the forward strand.
TAAAAATTATTCATATGGTGAACACCTGGTAACCGATATTAACAAGATGCATATATAAGAATATCCCCATCATTCCGGGACACCCTTCGGATATGATATAAATTTTGAAGTACTAAAGCATCCGGTACTTTGGATGGGGTTTGTTAGGCCCAATAGATCTATCTTTAGGATTCGCGTCAATTAAGGTGTATGTTCCCTAATTCTTAGATTACCAGACTTAATAAAAAGGGGCATATTCGATTTCGATAATTCAACCATAGAATGTAGTTTCACGTACTTGTGTCTATTTTGTAAATCATTTATAAAACCTGCATGTATTCTCATCCCAAAAATATTAGATTTTAAAAGTGGGACTATAACTCACTTTCAAAGATATTTCCTTCCTCGGAAATAAGACTTGGCCACGGATCGATTCACGATCCTATACAAATATGTACATATATATCAAAGTATGATCAAAATATAATTACAACCATTTTTATTATGTTTTAAAGATTTGAGTGTATTAAGTTAGCTGTCCTCGTTAATAACCTACAACTAGTTGTCCACAGTTAGATGTACAGAAATAAATCGATATATATTATCTTGAATCAATCCACGACCCAGTGTATACACGTCTGAGGCTAGATCACAACTCAAAGTATATATATTTTTGGAATCAACTTCAACCCTGTATAGCTAACTTCAACATTGCTGCATATAGAGTGTCTATGGTTGTTCCAAATAATATATATACATGGGTCGATATGATATGTCAAAACATTTGCATACGTGTCTATGGTATCCCAAGATTACATAATATATTAGAATACATGTATAATACAATATAAGTTAGCTAGGATATGATTTGTATAGATTTGTTAAACATTTCCCGTAGCTAAAAAGATCAAAAATATCCAATCTTGTTTTACCCATAACTTCTTCGTTTTAAATCCGTTTTGAGTGAATCCAATTGCTATGGCTTCATATTTAACTTAAGTTTATGAATCTATACAGCAAAAGTATAAGTTTATAGTCGGAATTATAGGTTATAAGTCGTTTTTGTAAAGGTAGTCATTTCAGTCGAAAGAACGACGTCTAGATGACCATTTTGGAAAATATACTTCCACTTTCAGTTTAACCATGATTTTTGGATATAGTTTCATGTTCATAAGAGAAATCATTTTCCCAGAAGAACAACTTTTAAATCAAAATTTATCATAGTTTTTAATTAACTAACCCAAAACAGCCCGCGGTGTTACTACAACGGCGTATATCCGGTTTTACGGTGTTTTTCGTGTTTTCCGGTTTTAAATCATTAAGTTAGCATATCATATAGATATAGAACATGTGTTTAGTTGATTTTAAAAGTCAAGTTAGAAGGATTAACTTTTGTTTGCGAACAAGTTTAGAATTAACTAAACTATGTTCTAGTGATTTCAAGTTTAAACCTTTAAAAAAGATATCTTTATATGTATGAATCGAATGATGTTATGAACATCATTACTACCTCAAGTTTTCTGGATAAAACTACTGGAAACGAGAAAAATGGATCTAGCTTCAAAGGATCATTGGATGGCTTGAAAGTTCTTGAAGCAGAATCATGACACGAAAACAAGTTCAAGTAAGATTTCCACTCGAAATAAGATTGTTATAGTTATAGAAATTGAATCAAAGTTTGAATATGAGTATTACCTTGTATTAGAAAGATATCTTACTGTAAATAAGAAAGATTTCTTGAAGTTGGATGATCACTTTACAAGATTGGAAGTAAGCTAGCAAACTTGGAAGTATTCTTGATTTTATGAAACTAGAACTTATAGAATTTATGAAGAACACTTAGAACTTGAAGATAGAACTTGAGAGAGATCACTTATATGAAGAAAATTAAAGAATGAAAGTGTTTGTAGGTGTTTTTGGTCGTTGGTATATGGATTAGATATAAAGGATGTGTAATTTTGTTTTCATGTAAATAAGTCATGAATGATTACTCATATTTTTGTAATTTTATGAGATATTTCATGCTAGTTGCCAAATAATGGTTCCCACATGTGTTAGGTGACTCACATGGGCTGCTAAGAGCTAATCATCGGAGTGTATATACCAATAGTACATACATCTAAAAGCTGTGTATTGTACGAGTACGAATACAGGTGCATACGAGTAGAATTGTTGATGAAACTGAACGAGGATGTAATTGTAAGAATTTTTGTTAAGTAGAAGTATTTTGATAAGTGTATTGAAGTCTTTCAAAAGTGTATGAATACATATTAAAACACTACATGTATATACATTTTAACTGAGTCGTTAAGTCATCGTTAGTCGTTACATGTAAATGTTGATTTGAAACTTTTAAGTTAACGATCTTGTTAAATGTTGTTAACCCAATGTTTATTATATCTAATGAGATGTTAAATTATTATATTATCATGATATTATGATATATTAATATATCTTAATATGATATATATACATTTAAATGTCGTTACAACGATAATCGTTACATATATGTCTCGTTTCGAAATCATTAAGTTAGTAGTCTTGTTTTTACATATGTAGTTCATTATTAACACACTTAATGATATATTTAAATATCATTTTATCATGTTAAATAAAGTGTATCAATATCTTAATATGATACATATGTATTTAGTAGACGTTATCATAACGATAATCGTTATATATATCATTTCGAGTTTCTTAACTTAGTAATCTCATTTCTTATATATATCACACATTGTTAATATACTTAGTGAGATACTTACTCATCATAATCTCATGTCAACCATATATATATGTCTATATATACCACAACATGTAGTTTTTACAAATTTGTAACGTTCGTGAATCGCCGGTCAACTTGGGTGATCAATTGTCTATATGAAACTTATTTCATTTAATCAAGTCTTAACAAGTTTGATTACTTAACATGTTGGAAACATTTAGTCATGTAAATATCAATCTCAATTAATATATATAAACATGGAAAAGTTCGGGTCACTACAGTACCTACCCGTTAAATAAATTTCGTCCCGAAATTTTAAGCTGTTGAAGGTGTTGACGAATCTTCTGGAAATAGATGCAGGTATTTCTTCTTCATCTGATCTTCACACTCCCAGGTGAACTCGGGTCCTCTACGAGCATTCCATCGAACCTTAACAATCGGTATCTTGTTTTGCTTAAGTCTTTTAACCTCACGATCCATTATTTCGACGGGTTCTTCAATGAATTGAAGTTTTTCATTGATTTGGATTTCGTCCAACGGAATAGTGAGATCTTCTTTAGTAAAACATTTCTTCAAATTCGAGACGTGGAAAGTGTTATGTACTGCCGCGAGTTGTTGAGGTAGCTCCAGTTGGTAAGCTACTGGTCCGACACGATCTATAATCTTGAATGGTCCAATGTACCTTGGATTTAGTTTCCCCCATTTACCAAATCGAACAACGCCTTTCCAAGGTGAAACCTTAAGCATGACCATTTCTCCAATTTCAAACTCTATATCTTTTCTTTTACTGTCCGCGTAGCTCTTTTGTCGACTCTGGGCAGTTTTCAATCGGTAGTTTCTTGTATTATCTCTGGACCCGTAATCTGTCTATCCCCCACTTCATTCTAACAAATTGGAGATCTGTACTTTCTACCATAAAGTGCCTCAAACGGCGCCATCTCAATACTAGAATGATAACTGTTGTTGTAGGAAAATTCTGCTAACGGTAAGTGTCGATCCCAACTGTTTCCGAAATCAATAACACATGCTCGTAGCATGTCTTCAAGCGTTTGTATCGTCCTTTCGCTCTGCCCATCAGTTTGTGGATGATAGGTAGTACTCATGTCTAGACGAGTCCCCAATGCTTGTTGCAATGTCTGCCAAAACCTTGAAACAAATCTACCATCCCTATCAGAGATAATAGAGACGAGTATTCCATGTCTTGAGACAACCTCCTTCAAATACAATCGCGCCAACTTCTCCATTTTGTCATCTTCTCTCATTGGCAGGAAGTATGCTGACTTGGTGAGACGATCAACTATTACCCAAATAGTATCATAACTACTTGCAGTCCTTGGCAATTTAGTAATGAAATCCATGGTAATGTTTTTCCATTTCCATTCCGGGATTTCAGGTTGTTGTAGTAGACCTGATGGTTTCTGATGTTCAGTTTTGACCTTAGAATACGTCAAACATTCTCCTACATATTTAGCAATATCGGCTTTCATACCCGGCCACCAAAAGTGTTTCTTGAGATCTTTATACATCTTCCCCGCTCCGGGATGTATTAAATATCTGGTTTTATGTGCTTCTTTAAGTACTATTTCTCTCACATCTCCAAACCTTGGTACCCAAATTCTATCAGCCCTATATTGGGTTCCGTCTTTCCGAATATTAATATATTTCTCTGATCCTTTGGGTATCTCATTCTTCAACTTTCCTTCTTTTACAACCCCCTGTTGCGCCTCCTTTATTTGAGTAGTAAGGTTAGTACGAATAATTATATTCATAACTTTTACCCGTATAGGTTCTCTGTCCTTTCTACTCAAAGCGTCGGCTACCACATTCGCCTTCCCCGGGTGGTATCGAATCTCATAATCATAATCGTTCAACAGTTCAATCCACCTGCGTTGTCTCATATTCAGTTGCTTCTGATTAAATATATGTTGTAGACTTTTGTGGTCGGTATATATAATACTTTTGACTCCATATAAATAATGCCTCCAAGTCTTTAATGCAAAAACAACAGCACCCAATTCCAGATCGTGAGTTGTATAATTTTGATCGTGAATCTTCAATTGTCTAGACGCATAAGCAATCACCTTCGTTCGTTGCATTAATACACAACCGAGACCTTGCTTTGATGCGTCACAATAAATCACAAAATCATCATTCCCTTCAGGCAATGACAATATAGGTGCCGTAGTTAGCTTTTTCTTCAATAACTGAAACGCCTTCTCTTGTTCATCCTTCCATTCAAATTTCTTCCCTTTATGCGTTAATGCAGTAAAGGGTTTTGCTATTTTAGAGAAATCTTGGATGAATCTTCTGTAGTAACCAGCCAATCCTAAAAATTGACGTATATGCTTCGGAGTTTTTGGGGTTTTCCACTTTTCAACGGTTTCAATCTTTGCCGGGTTCACCTGGATACCTTCTTTGTTCACTATGTGACCGAGGAATTGAACTTTTTCCAACCAAAATGCACACTTTGAAAACTTAGCGTACAGTTTTTCTTTCCTCAATACTTCTAGCACTTTTCTAAAATGTTCTTCGTGCTCTTGATCATTCTTTGAGTAAATAAGTATGTCATCGATGAAAACAATGACAAACTTGTCAAGATATGGCCCACACACTCGGTTCATAAGGTCCATGAACACAGCTGGTGCGTTAGTCAATCCAAACGGCATAACCATAAACTCGTAATGACCATAACGCGTCCTAAAAGTAGTTTTTGGAATATCATCCTCCTTTACTCGCATTTGATGATATCCAGAACGTAAATCAATTTTCGAATAAACCGACGAGCCTTGTAGTTGATCAAATAAGTCATCAATTCTCGGCAGTGGATAACGGTTTTTGATGGTAAGTTTATTCAACTCTCTGTAGTCAATACACAACCTAAATGTACCATCCTTCTTCTTGACAAACAAAACAGGAGCTCCCCATGGTGATGTGCTTGGTCGAATGAAACCACGTTCTAATAGTTCTTGCAGTTGGCTTTGCAGTTCTTTCATCTCGCTGGGTGCGAGTCTGTAAGGAGCACGAGCTATTGGTGCAGCTCCTGGTACAAGATCTATTTGAAATTCAACAGATCGATGTGGAGGTAGTCCCGGTAATTCTTTCGAAAATACATCGGGAAATTCTTTTGCGATGGGAACATCATTGATGCTCTTTTCTTCAGTTTGTACTTTCTCGACATGTGCTAGAACAGCATAGTAACCTTTTCTTATTAGTTTTTGTGCCTTCAAATTACTAATAAGATGTAGCTTCGTGTTGCCCTTTTCTCTGTACACCATTAAGGGTTCTCCTTCTTCTCGTACAATGCGAATTGCATTTTTGTAACATACGATCTCTGCTTTCATCTCCTTCAGCCAGTCCATGCCAAATATTACATCAAAACTCCCTAACTCTACTGGTATCAAATCAATCTTAAATATTTCGCTACCCAGTTTAATTTCTCGATTCCGGCATATATAATCTGCTGAAATTAATTTACCGTTTGCTAATTCGAGTAAAAATTTACTATCCAACGGCGTCAATGGACAACTTAATTTAGCACAAAAATCTCTACTCATATAGCTTCTATCCGCACCCGAATCAAATAAAACGTAAGCAGATTTATTATCAATAAGAAACGTACCCGTAACAAGCTCCGGGTCTTCCTGTGCCTCTGCTGCATTAATATTGAAAACTCTTCCGCGGCCTTGTCCATTCGTGTTCTCCTGGTTCGGGCAATTTCTAATAATGTGGCCCGGTTTTCCACATTTATAACAAACTACATTGGCATAACTTGCTCCGACACTACTTGCTCCGCCATTACTCGTTCCGACACCATTTGTTCCTTTCGTTTTGTTAACCCCTGGTCCGTAGACCTCACACTTCGCCGCGCTATGACCATTTCTTTTACACTTGTTGCAAAATTTGGTGAAGAACCCCGAGTGATACTTTTCACATCTTTGGCATAGCTGCTTCTGATTGTTGTTGTTGTTGTTGTTGTTGTTGCGGTTGTTATTGTTGTTGGGATGATTGTTGTAGTTGTTGTTGTAGTTGTTGTTGTTGTTGTTTTGCCGTTTGTTGTAGTTGCGATTGATGTTGAGATTGTTGGGATAGTTGTTGTTGTTTTGGTGACTCTTATCACCGTTTTCCTCCCACTTTCTTTTGACTAGCTTCACGTTGGCCTCTTCGGCCGCCTGTTCTTTAATTCTTCCCTCAATCTGGTTCACTAGTTTGTGAGCCATTCTACATGCCTTTTGTATGGAGGCAGGCTTGTGTGAACTTATATCTTCTTGGATTCTCTCCGGTAACCTTTCACAAACGCGTCGCTCTTCTCTTCCTCATCTTCGAACGCTCTTGGACACAATAGGTACAATTCTGTGAATCGTCTTTCGTATGAAGTAATATCGAATCCCTGTGTTCGTAACCCTCTAAGTTCTGACTTGAGCTTATTGACCTCGATTCTAGGACGGTACTTCTCGTTCATCAAGTGCTTGAATGCTGACCACGGTAGCGCGTAAGTAGCATCTTGTCCCACTTGCTCTAGATAGGTATTCCATCATGTTAACGCAATACCTGTGAAGGTATACGTAGCGTACTTCACTTTATCTCCTTCGGCACACTTACTTATGGCAAAGACCGATTCAACTTTCTCGGTCCACCGTTTCAATCCGATTGGTCCTTCGGTCCCATCAAATTCTGAAGGTTTGCAGGCAGTGAATTCCTTGTAGGAGCATCCTACACGATTTCTTGCACCGTTAGCTGTATTGCTAGATTCAGAGTTATTGTTGGTATGTAGCGCGGCATGTACTGCAGCTATGTTTGAAGCAAGAAAGGCACGAAATTCCTCTTCGCTCATATTCAAGGTGTGTCGAGTAGTCGGTGCCATTTCCTTCAAAATAGTCAAATGAAACAAGTTAATCATACAAAATATTAAGAGTAGTCAATAGTATCTCGTAGCATAATATGAACTCATTTATAAAAGCTTTTTCTTCATATTAGCGTTTTATAAGTTTAAATTCGGGTACTACCTGTAGTGACCCGAACTTTTCCATATTTATATATATTAATTGAGATTGATATTTACATGATTAATGTTTCCAACATGTTAAGCAATCAAACTTGTTAAGACTTGATTAATTGAAATATGTTTCATATAGACAATTGACCACCCAAGTTGACCGGTGATTCACGAACGTTAAAACTTGTAAAAACTATATGATGACATATATATGGATATATATATAGTTAACATGATACTATGATAAGTAAACATATCATTAAGTATATTAACAATGAACTACATATGTAAAAATAAGACTACTAACTTAATGATTTTTAAACGAAACATATATGTAACGATTATCGTTGTAAAGACATTTAATGTATATATATCATATTAAGAGATATTCATACATGATAATATCATGATAATATAATAATTTAAAATCTAATTTGATATTATAAACATTGGGTTAACAACATTTAACAAGATCGTTAACCTAAAGGTTTCAAAACAACATTTACATGTAATGACTAACGATGACTTAACGACTCAGTTAAAATGTATATACATGTAGTGTTTTAATATGTATTTATACACTTTTGAAAGACTTCAATACACTTATCAAAATACTTCTACTTAACAAAAATGCTTACAATTACATCCTCGTTCAGTTTCATCAACAATTCTACTCGTATGCACCCGTATTCGTACTCGTACAATACACAGCTTTTAGATGTATGTACTATTGGTATATACACTCCAATGATCAGCTCTTAGCAGCCCATGTGAGTCACCTAACACATGTGGGAACCATCATTTGGCAACTAGCATGAAATATCTCATAAAATTACAAAAATATGAGTAATCATTCATGACTTATTTACATGAAAACAAAATTACATATCCTTTATATCTAATCCATACACCAACGACCAAAAACACCTACAAACACTTTCATTCTTCAATTTTCTTCATCTAATTGATCTCTCTCAAGTTCTATCTTCAAGTTCTAAGTGTTCTTCATAAATTCTACAAGTTCTAGTTACATAAAATCAATAATACTTTCAAGTTTGCTAGCTCACTTCCAATCTTGTAAGGTGATCATCCAACCTCAAGAAATCTTTGTTTCTTACAGTAGGTTATCATTCTAATACAAGGTAATAATCATATTCAAACTTTGGTTCAATTTCTATAACTATAACAATCTTATTTCAAGTGATGATCTTACTTAAACTTGTTTTCGTGTCATGATTCTGCTTCAAGAACTTCGAGCCATCCAAGGATCCGTTGAAGCTAGATCCATTTTTCTCTTTTCCAGTAGGTTTATCCAAGGAACTTAAGGTAGTAATGATGTTCATAACATCATTCGATTCATACATATAAAGCTATCTTATTCGAAGGTTTAAACTTGTAATCACTAGAACATAGTTTAGTTAATTCTAAACTTGTTCGCAAACAAAAGTTAATCCTTCTAACTTGACTTTTAAAATCAACTAAACACATGTTCTATATCTATATGATATGCTAACTTAATGATTTAAAACCTGGAAACACGAAAAACACCGTAAAACCGGATTTACGCCGTCGTAGTAACACCGCGGGCTGTTTTGGGTTAGTTAATTAAAAACTATGATAAACTTTGATTTAAAAGTTGTTATTCTGAGAAAATGATTTTTATTATGAATATGAAACTATATCCAAAAATTATGGTTAAACTCAAAGTGGAAGTATGTTTTCTAAAATGGTCATCTAGACGTCGTTCTTTCGACTGAAATGACTACCTTTACAAAAACGACTTGTAACTTATTTTTCCGACTATAAACCTATACTTTTTCTGTTTAGATTCATAAAATAGAGTTCAATATGAAACCATAGCAATTTGATTCACTCAAAACGGATTTAAAATGAAGAAGTTATGGGTAAAACAAGATTGGATAATTTTTCTCATTTTAGCTACGTGAAAATTGGTAACAAATCTATTCCAACCACAACTTAATCAACTTGTATTGTATATTATGTAATCTTGAGATACCATAGACACGTATACAATGTTTCGACCTATCATGTCGACACATCTATATATATTTCGGAACAACCATAGACACTCTATATGTGAATGTTGGAGTTAGCTATACAGTGTTGAGGTTGATTCCAAAATATATATAGTTTGAGTTGTGATCAATACTGAGATACGTATACACTGGGTCGTGGATTGATTCAAGATAATATTTATTGATTTATTTCTATACATCTAACTGAGGACAACTAGTTGTAGGTTACTAACGAGGACAGCTGACTTAATAAACTTAAAATATCAAAATATATTAAAAGTGTTGTAAATATATTTTAAACATACTTTGATATATATGTATATATTGTTATAGGTTCGTGAATCAACCAGTGGCCAAGTCTTACTTTCCGACGAAGTAAAAATCTGTAAAAGTGAGTTATAGTCCCACTTTTAAAATCTAATATTTTTGGGATGAGAATACATGCAGGTTTTATAAATGATTTACAAAATAGACACAAGTACGTGAAACTACATTCTATGGTTGAATTATCGAAATCGAATATGCCCCTTTTTATTAAGTCTGGTAATCTAAGAATTAGGGAACAGACACCCTAATTGACGCGAATCCTAAAGATAGATCTATTGGGCCTAACAAACCCCATCCAAAGTACCGGATGCTTTAGTACTTCGAAATTTATATCATATCCGAAGGGTGTCCCGGAATGATGGGGATATTCTTATATATATGCATCTTGTTAATGTCGGTTACCAGGTGTTCACCATATGAATGATTTTTATCTCTATGTATGGGATGTGTATTGAAATATGAAATCTTGTGGTCTATTGTTACGATCTGATACATATAGGTTAAACCTATAACTCACCAACATTTTTGTTGACGTTTAAAGCATGTTAATTCTCAGGTGAATACTAAGAGCTTCCGCTGTTGCATACTAAAATAAGGACAAGATTTAGAGTCCATGTTTGTATGATATTGTGTAAAAACTGCATTCAAGAAACTCATTTCGATGTAACATATTTGTATTGTAAACCATTATGTAATGGTCGTGTGTAAACAGGATATTTTAGATTATCATTATTTGATAATCTACGTAAAGCTTTTAAACCTTTATTTATGAAATAAAGGTTATGGTTTGTTTTAAAAATGAATGTAGTCTTTGAAAAACGTCTCATATAGAGGTCAAAACTTCGCAACGAAATCAATTAATATGGAACGTTTTTAATCAATAAGAACGGGACATTTCAGTTGGTATCAGAGCGTTGGTCTTAGAGAACCAGAAAATTTGCATTAGTGTGTCTTATCGAGTTTGTTAGGATGCATTAGTGAGTCTGGACTTCGACCGTGTTTTCTTTAAAAATGATTGCTTAACATTTTTGTTGGAAACTATATATTTTTAACATATGAATATTATGTGATATATTAATCTCTTAACGTGTTTGATATTATGTGATAGATGTCTACCTCTAGAACAAGTCCCATTGACTCACCTAATAATAATGAAGAGTCAAATGTAAATTGGAATGATTCGTGGACTGATTCACAAGTTCCCGAAGAGGAACCGGAAGAAGAGTCGGAACCGGAAGAAGAATCGGAACCGGAAGAAGAATCGGAACCGGAAGAAGAAATAGAACCGGTGGGGGAAATAATAAAACGGTTAAGTAAAAGAGAATCCTCAACCAACCAACCAAGGTTAATTATGGTCAATGGTGTTTCCGCCAAGGAAGCAAAATATTGGGAGGATTACCAATTCTCCGATGAATCGGATTCCGACGAGAATTTCGATGATGTTATAGAAATTACCCCAACTGAATTTAAAAAGACAAAAAAAAATAATAAGGGAAAGGGCATAAAAATAGAGAAATCTAATTCCAACCCCGATGAACTTTATATGTATCGTCAACCCCCGAAGTCCTTAAGTTGTAACAATGACCCGGGAACCTCTAAACCACCAGGTTTTTCTAAACCAATGTGGAAAATGACGGCTCGTATTAGGGGAACATCATATATCCCTAGAAACTTGGCAAAACGAGCCAAAACCGAAGAAGAAGAAACAAGCGAGTCGGAATAAGATAGTTGTATTCGTGTGGTGTAATATATGTAATATAGTGTGCTTATGCTTTATGATATATGTAAAAATTGCTTGTATTAATAAGTATTTTTTTTTATGAATCTAACTCTTGTCTATTTTACAGTATAAAAACACAAAATGGATAGACAACCCAATATTTTAAGAGACCTACCCGGAGACATGATTGATGAAATCTTGTCTAGAGTCGGTCAGAATTCTTCGGCATAACTATTTAAGGCGAGATCAGTTTGTAAGACATTCGAAGAACGTTCCAAGAATGCCTTGGTTTATAAAAGGCTTTCGTTCGAAAGATGGGGGATATCACATTGGGAAATCCATAAGTTACGATGTGTTTACTTTGACGCATATATTGCGGGGAACCCAAATGCTATTTTACGCAACGGGTTAAGAAATTATTTTGACTCAATATATCCGAATATTGGACTTCGTGATTTAGAAAAAGCGGCTAACATGCAACATAAAGAAGCATGTTATGCTTACGGATTAGTAATGTTCGCTTCTCACCAAAGTGAGAACAAGAACATCGGGCTACAACTATTAAACAAAACGTTCCCACAAGTGACGGAGTCGGTAATTGGGGTAAGAAATGAGGTTTTTAGATTGTTACGGGACTGTTGGACATTACGTAACCCTCGTCCCTTTGACGACGTTACAACACGCTGTCTTATCAACGGCCATAACGGTTATGTTCCACAAGACCAAGGATGGGAAGTAATCCTAGTAAAACCAGAATGCATGACTTGTTTCTGGACGTATGAATTATGTGTCTTTATTGCCTTTGCTGAACGACTTGTGTACTAGCTAGAATTATCTTCACAACCATCTTGTATCAAATTTATTGTGTGCTATATTTCATGCTATATGCAAAATAAGCGGTATTGTAAGTTTGTAAAATATTGTGTAAAAGTTTGAACGCGAAATATTATTATAATCAGTTTTTCATATAGAATTGTAGTAGTTGAATTGTATATTAGCTACTAAGTATGAACTTAACGGGTAGGTACTACCCGAATTTAAACTTATAAAACGCTAATATGAAGAAAAAGCTTTTACAAATGAGTTCATATTATGCTACGAAATACTATTAACTACTCTTAATATTCTGTATGATTAACTTATTCCATTTGACTATTTTGAAGGAAATGGCACCGACTACTCGACACACCATGAATATGAATGAAGAGGAATTCCGTACTTTTCTAGCTTCAAACATAGCCGCAGTACAGGCTGCGCTACATACCAACAATAACCTTGGATCTAGCAGTACAGGAAATCGTGTAGGATGCACCTACAAAGAATTCACTGCCTGCAAACCTTTGGAATTTGATGGAACCGAAGGACCGATCGGATTGAAACGGTGGACCGAGAAGGTCGAATCGGTGTTTGCCATAAGTAAGTGTGCTGAAGAGGACAAAGTGAAGTACGCTACGCATACCTTCACAGGTTCTGCGTTAACATGGTGGAATACCTATCTAGAGCAAGTGGGACAAGACGATGCGTACGCACTACCGTGGTCAGCATTCAAGCACTTGATGAACGAGAAGTACCGTCCCAGAACCGAGGTCAATAAGCTCAAGACAGAACTTAGAGGGTTACGAACCCAAGGATTTGATATTACCATGTACGAAAGACGATTCACAGAATTGTGCCTATTGTGTCCGGGAGCATTCGAAGATGAGGAAGAGAAAATCAACGCGTTTGTGAAAGGATTACCGGAAAGAATCCAAGAAGATATAAGTTCACACGAGCCCGCCTCCATACAACAGGCATGTAGAATGGCTCACAAACTAGTGAACCAGATTGAAGAAAGAATTAAAGAACAAACTGCTGAAGAGGCCAATGTGAAGCAAGTCAAAAGAAAGTGGGAGGAAAACAGTGATAAGAATCACCAATACAACAACAACAGCAATTACAACAATAATCGCAACAATTATCCCAATAATCGCAACATCAATCACAACTACAACAAAAGGCCCAACAACAACAACAACAACAGCAACTACAACAATCATCCCAACAACAATAATAACCGCAACAACAACAACAATCAGAAGCAGCTATGCCAAAGGTGTGAAAAGTATCACTCGGGGTTCTGCACCAAATTTTGCAACAAGTGTAAAAGAAATGGTCATAGCGCGGCGAAGTGTGAGGTCTACGGACCAGGGGTTAATAGAACGAAAGGAACAAATGGTGTCGGAACGAGTAATGGCGGAGCAAGTAGTGTTGGAGCAAGTTATGCCAATGTAGTTTGTTATAAATGTGGAAAACCGGGCCACATTATTAGAAATTGCCCGAACCAGGAGAACACGAATGGACAAGGTCGCGGAAGAGTTTTCAATATTAATGCGGCAGAGGCACAGGAAGACCCGGAGCTTGTTACGGGTACGTTTCTTATTGACAATAAATCTGCTTACGTTTTATTTGATTCGGGTGCGGATAGAAGCTATATGAGTAGAGATTTTTGTGCTAAATTAAGTTGTCCATTGACGCCTTTGGATAGTAAATTTTTACTCGAATTAGAAAATGGTAAATTAATTTCAGCAGATAATATATGTCAGAATCGAGAAATTAAACTGGTTAGCGAAACATTTAAGATTGATTTGATACCAGTAGAGTTAGGGAGTTTTGATGTGATAATCGGTATGGACTGGTTGAAAGAAGTGAAAGCAGAGATCGTTTGTTACAAAAATGCAATTCGCATTATACGAGAAAAAGGAAAACCCTTAATGGTGTACGGAGAAAAGGGCAACACGAAGCTACATATTATTAGTAATTTGAAGGCACAAAAACTAATAAGAAAAGGTTGCTATGCTGTTCTAGCACACGTCGAGAAAGTACAAACTGAAGAAAAGAGCATCAATGATGTTCCCATTGCAAAAGAATTTCCCGATGTATTTCCGAAAGAATTACCGGGATTACCCCCACAGCGATCCGTTGAATTTCAAATAGATCTTGTACCAGGAGCTGCACCAATAGCTCGTGCTCCTTACAGACTCGCACCCAGCGAGATGAAAGAACTGCAAAGCCAATTACAAGAACTTTTAGAGCGTGGTTTCATTCGACCAAGCACATCACCGTGGGGAGCTCCTGTTTTGTTTGTCAAGAAGAAAGATGGTACATTCAGGTTGTGTATCGACTACCGAGAGTTGAACAAACTTACCATAAAGAACCGCTACCCACTACCGAGAATCGACGACTTATTTGATCAACTATAAGGCTCGTCTGTTTATTCAAAGATTGACTTACGTTCCGGGTATCATCAAATGCGGGTGAAAGAAGATGATATTCCAAAGACTGCTTTCAGAACACGTTACGGTCATTACGAGTTTATGGTCATGCCGTTTGGTTTAACTAATGCACCAGCTGTGTTCATGGACCTTATGAACCGAGTGTGTGGACCATACCTTGACAAGTTTGTCATTGTTTTCATTGATGACATACTTATTTACTCAAAGAATGACCAAGAACACGGTGAACATTTGAGAAAGGCGTTAGAAGTATTGAGGAAGGAAGAATTGTACGCTAAGTTTTCAAAGTGTGCATTTTGGTTGGAAGAAGTTCAATTCCTCGGTCACATAGTGAACAAAGAAGGTATTAAGGTGGATCCTGCAAAGATAAAAACTGTTGAAAAGTGGAAAACCCCGAAAACTCCGAAACACATACGCCAGTTTTTAGGACTAGCTGGTTACTACAGAAGGTTCATCCAAGACTTTTCCAGAATAGCAAAACCCTTGACTGCATTAACGCATAAAGGGAAGAAATTTGAATGGAATGATGAACAAGAGAAAGCGTTTCAGTTATTGAAGAAAAAGCTAACTACGGCACCTATATTGTCATTGCCTGAAGGGAATGATGATTTTGTGATTTATTGTGACGCATCAAAGCAAGGTCTCGGTTGTGTATTAATGCAACGAACGAAGGTGATTGCTTATGCGTCTAGACAATTGAAGATTCACGAACAAAATTATACGACGCATGATTTGGAATTAGGCGCGGTTGTTTTTTCATTAAAGACTTGGAGGCACTACTTATATGGGGTCAAAAGTATTATATATACCGACCACAAAAGTCTTCAACACATATTTAATCAGAAACAACTGAATATGAGGCAGCGTAGGTGGATTGAATTATTGAATGATTACGACTTTGAGATTCGTTACCACCCGGGGAAGGCAAATGTGGTAGCCGATGCCTTGAGCAGGAAGGACAGAGAACCCATTCGAGTAAAATCTATGAATATAATGATTCATAATAACCTTACTACTCAAATAAAGGAGGCGCAACAAGGAGTTTTAAAAGAGGGAAATTTAAAGGATGAAATACCCAAAGGATCGGAGAAACATCTTAATATTCGGGAAGACGGAACCCGGTATAGGGCTGAAAGGATTTGGGTACCAAAATTTGGAGATATGAGAGAAATGGTACTTAGAGAAGCTCATAAAACCAGATACTCAATACATCCTGGAACGGGAAAGATGTATAAGGATCTCAGGAAATATTTTTGGTGGCCAGGTATGAAAGCTGATGTTGCTAAATACGTAGGAGAATGTTTGACGTGTTCTAAGGTCAAAGCTGAGCATCAGAAACCATCAGGTCTACTTCAACAACCCGAAATCCCGGAATGGAAATGGGAAAACATTACCATGGATTTCATCACTAAATTGCCAAGGACTGCAAGTGGTTTTGATACTATTTGGGTAATAGTTGATCGTCTCACCAAATCAGCACATTTCCTGCCAATAAGAGAAGATGACAAGATGGAGAAGTTAGCACGACTGTATTTGAAGGAAGTCGTCTCCAGACATGGAATACCAATCTCTATTATCTCTGATAGGGATGGCAGATTTATTTCAAGATTCTGGCAGACATTACAGCAAGTATTAGGAACTCGTCTAGACATGAGTACTGCCTATCATCCACAAACTGATGGGCAGAGCGAAAGGACGATACAAACGCTTGAAGACATGCTACGAGCATGTGTTATTGATTTCGGAAACAGTTGGGATCGACATCTACCATTAGCAGAATTTTCCTACAACAACAGCTACCATTCAAGCATTGAGATGGCGCCGTTTGAAGCACTTTATGGTAGAAAGTGCAGGTCTCCGATTTGTTGGAGTGAAGTGGGGGATAGACAGATTACGGGTCCGGAGATTATACAAGAAACTACTGAGAAGATCATCCAAATTCAACAACGGTTGAAAACCGCCCAAAGTCGACAAAAGAGCTACGCTGACATTAAAAGAAAAGATATAGAATTTGAAATTGGAGAGATGGTCATGCTTAAAGTTGCACCTTGGAAAGGCATTGTTCGATTTGGTAAACGAGGGAAATTAAATCCAAGGTATATTGGACCATTCAAGATTATTGATCGTGTCGGACCAGTAGCTTACCGACTTGAGTTACCTCAACAACTCGCGGCTGTACATAACACTTTCCACGTCTCGAATTTGAAGAAATGTTTTGCTAAAGAAGATCTCACTATTCCGCTAGATGAAATCCAAATCAACAAAAAACTCCAATTCATCGAAGAACCCGTCGAAATAATGGATCGTGAGGTTAAAAGACTTAAGGAAAACAAGATACCAATTGTTAAGGTTCGATGGAATGCTCGTAGAGGACCCGAGTTCACCTGGGAGCGTGAAGATCAGGTGAAAAAGAAATACCCGCATCTATTTCCAGAAGATTCGTCAACACCTTCAACAGCTTAAAATTTCGGGACGAAATTTATTTAACGGGTAGGTACTGTAGTGACCCGAACTTTTCCATGTTTATATATATTAATTGAGATTGATATTTACATCATTAAATGTTTCCAACATGTTAAGCAATCAAACTTGTTAAGACTTGATTAATTGAAATATGTTTCGTATAGACAATTGACCACCCAAGTTGACCGATGATTCACGAACGTTAAAACTTGTAAAAACTATATGATGACATATATATGGATATATATATATAGTTAACATGATACTATGATAAGTAAACATATCATTAAGTATATTAACAATGAACTACATATGTAAAAATAAGACTACTAACTTAATGATTTTTAAACGAAACATATATGTAACGATTATCGTTGTAAAGACATGTAATGTATATATATCATATTAAGAGATATTCATACATGATAATATCATGATAATATAATAATTTAAAATCTAATTTGATATTATAAACATTGGGTTAACAACATTTAACAAGATCGTTAACCTAAAGGTTTCAAAACAACACTTACATGTAACGACTAACGATGACTTAACGACTCAGTTAAAATGTATATACATGTAGTGTTTTAATATGTATTTATACACTTTTGAAAGACTTCAATACACTTATCAAAATACTTCTACTTAACAAAAATGCTTACAATTACATCCTCGTTCAGTTTCATCAACAATTCTACTCGTATGCACCCGTATTCGTACTCGTACAATACACAGCTTTTAGATGTATGTACTATTAGTATATACACTCCAATGATCAGCTCTTAGCAGCCCATGTGAGTCACCTAACACATGTGGGAACCATCATTTGGCAACTAGCATGAAATATCTCATAAAATTACAAAAATATGAGTAATCATTCATGACTTATTTACATGAAAACAAAATTACATATCCTTTATATCTAATCCATACACCAACGACCAAAAACACCTACAAACACTTTCATTCTTCAATTTTCTTCATCTAATTTATCTCTCTCAAGTTCTATCTTCAAGTTCTAAGTGTTCTTCATAAATTCTACAAGTTCTAGTTACATAAAATCAAGAATACTTTCAAGTTTGCTAGCTCACTTCCAATCTTGTAAGGTGATCATCCAACCTCAAGAAATCTTTGTTTCTTACAGTAGGTTATCATTCTAATACAAGGTAATAATCATATTCAAACTTTGGTTCAATTTCTATAACTATAACAATCTTATTTCAAGTGATGATCTTACTTGAACTTGTTTTCGTGTCATGATTCTGCTTCAAGAACTTCGAGCCATCCAAGGATCCGTTGAAGCTAGATCCATTTTTCTCTTTTCCAGTAGGTTTATCCAAGGAACTTAAGGTAGTAATGATGTTCATAACATCATTCGATTCATACATATAAAGCTATCTTATTCGAAGGTTTAAACTTGTAATCACTAGAACATAGTTTAGTTAATTCTAAACTTGTTCGCAAACAAAAGTTAATCCTTCTAACTTGAATTTTAAAATCAACTAAACACATGTTCTATATCTATATGATATGCTAACTTAATGATTTAAAACCTGGAAACACGAAAAACACCGTAAAACCGGATTTACGCCGTCGTAGTAACACCGCGGGCTGTTTTGGGTTAGTTAATTAAAAACTATGATAAACTTTGATTTAAAAGTTGTTATTCTGAGAAAATGATTTTTATTATGAACATGAAACTATATCCAAAAATTATGGTTAAACTCAAAGTGGAAGTATGTTTTCTAAAATGGTCATCTAGATGTCGTTCTTTCGACTGAAATGACTACCTTTACAAAAACGACTTGTAACTTATTTTTCCGACTATAAACCTATACTTTTTCTGTTTAGATTCATAAAATAGAGTTCAATATGAAACCATAGCAATTTTATTCACTCAAAACGGATTTAAAATGAAGAAGTTATGGGTAAAACAAGATTGGATAATTTTTCTCATTTTAGCTACGTGAAAATTGGTAACAAATCTATTCCAACCACAACTTAATCAACTTGTATTGTATATTATGTAATCTTGAGATACCATAGACACGTATACAATGTTTCGACCTATCATATCGACACATCTATATATATTTCGGAACAACCATAGACACTCTATATGTGAATGTTGGAGTTAGCTATACAGTGTTGAGGTTGATTCCAAAATATATATAGTTTGAGTTGTGATCAATACTGAGATACGTATACACTGGGTCGTGGATTGATTCAAGATAATATTTATCGATTTATTTCTATACATCTAACTGAGGACAACTAGTTGTAGGTTACTAACGAGGACAGCTGACTTAATAAACTTAAAATATCAAAATATATTAAAAGTATTGTAAATATATTTTAAACATACTTTGATATATATGTATATATTGTTATAGGTTCGTGAATCAACCAGTGGCCAAGTCTTACTTTCCGACGAAGTAAAAATCTGTAAAAGTGAGTTATAGTCCCACTTTTAAAATCTAATATTTTTGGGATGAGAATACATGCAGGTTTTATAAATGATTTACAAAATAGACACAAGTACGTGAAACTACATTCTATGGTTGAATTATCGAAATCGAATATGCCCCTTTTTATTAAGTCTGGTAATCTAATAATTAGGGAACAGACACCCTAATTGACGCGAATCCTAAAGATAGATCTATTGGGCCTAACAAACCCCATCCAAAGTACCGGATGCTTTAGTACTTCGAAATTTATATCATATTCGAAGGGTGTCCCGGAATGATGGGGATATTCTTATATATATGCATCTTGTTAATGTCGGTTACCAGGTGTTCACCATATGAATGATTTTTATCTCTATGTATGGGATGTGTATTGAAATATGAAATCTTGTGCTCTATTGTTACGATTTGATACATATAGGTTAAACCTATAACTCACCAACATTTTTGTTGACGTTTAAAGCATGTTTATTCTCAGGTGAATACTAAGAGCTTCCGCTGTTGCATACTAAAATAAGGACAAGATTTAGAGTCCATGTTTGTATGATATTGTGTAAAAACTGCATTCAAGAAACTGATTTCGATGTAACATATTTGTATTGTAAACCATTATGTAATGGTCGTGTGTAAACAGGATATTTTAGATTATCATTATTTGATAATCTACGTAAAGCTTTTAAACCTTTATTTATGAAATAAAGGTTATGGTTTGTTTTAAAAATGAATGTAGTCTTTGAAAAACGTCTCATATAGTGGTCAAAACCTCGCAACGAAATCAATTAATATGGAACGTTTTTAATCAATAAGAACGGGACATTTCACTACCTACCCGTTAAGTTCATACTTAGTAGCTAATATACAATTCAACTACTACAATTCCATATGAAAAACTTGATTATAATAATATATCACATACAAATATTCTTCAAACTTACAACTTCGCTATATTACATATAACATGAAATATAGTACACTATGATACAGGACAGTTTTGAAGATAAATCTAGTTAATACGCAAGTTGTTCAGCAAAGGAAATAAAGACACGTAATTCATAAGTCCAGAAACAAGTCATGCATTCTGGTTTTAATAAGACGACTTCCCATCCTTGGTCTTGTGGAAAATAACCGTTATGACCATAGGCTAGGCAGCATGTTGTAATGTCGTCAAAAGGACGAGGGTTTCGTAATGTCCAACAGCCCCGTAATAATCTAAAAACCTTGTTTCTCACCCCAACTACTGAATCCGTCACTTGTGGGAAAGTTTTATTTAAAAGCTGCAATCCGATGTTCTTTTTCTCACTTTGGTAAGAAGCGAACATCACTAACCCGTAAGCATAACATGCTTCTTTATGTTGCATGTTAGAAGCTCTTTCTAATTCACGAAATCCTATGTTGGGATATGTTGAGTCAAAATAGGTTCTTAACCCGTAGCGTAAAATTGCATTTGGGTTTCCCGCATTTAACGCTTTAAATAAAACACGGCGTAACTTACGGTCTCCCCAATGTGATATACCCCACCTATCAAAGGAAAGCCTTTTATAAACTAAGGCATTTCTGGAAAGTCTTTCAAATGTTTGACAAGTTAATTTTGCCATAACTAAATGTGCTGATGAATTCTGACCGACTCTAGACAAGATTTTCTCAATCATATCCTCTGGTAGGTCTTCTAAAATATTCGATTGTCTACCCTTAACGTCCATTTTGTTTTTATACTGTAAAATAGACAAGGATTAGATTCGTAAAAATAAATAATACAAGCAATTTTTACATAGAACATAAAAGTACAAGCACACTACAATACATTTATTACACAACATGCTCACGCCCCTCTAATCTGAATCACTGGTTTCTTCTTCTTCGGACTTGGTTCTTTTTCCTAATCTTCTAGGGATATATGATGTTCCTCTAATACGAGTCGTCGTTTTCCACATTGGTTTAGAAAAACCTGGTGGTTTAGAGGTTCCCGGGTTATTGTCACGATATTGAAAATACGGGTGTTGACGGTACATATAAAGTTCATCGGGGTCGGAATCAGATTTCTCTATTTTGATGCCTTTTCCCTTATTATTTTCTTTTGCCTCATTAAATTGGGTCGGGGTAATTTCTATAACATCATCGGAATCCTCATCAGGATCCGATTCATCGGAAAATTGGTAATTTTCCCAATATTTTGCTTCCTTAGCGGAAACACCATTGACCATTATCAACTTTGGTCCATTGATTGAGGATTTTCTTTTATTTGATCGGTTTTCTGTGGTTCCTACTATTCTCCCCTCCGGAACCTCTTCTTCTTCCGGTTCCTCTTCTTCTGGTTCCTCTTCTTCCGGTTCCTCTTCTTCCGGTTCCTCTTCTTCCGGTTCTTCGGGAACTTGTGAATCTTGCCAATATATATTCGACTCTTCATTATTATTAGGTGAGTCAATGGGATTTGTGCTAGAGGTAGACATCTATCACACAATATCAAACATGTTAAGAGATTAATATATCACATAATATTTACATGTTAATAATATATAGTTTTCAACAAAAAAATGTTAAGCAATCATTTTTAAAGAAAACACGGTCGAAGTCCAGACTCACTAATGCATCCTAAAAACTCGATAAGACACACCAATGCAAATTTTCTGGATCTCTAAGACCAACGCTCGGATACCAACTGAAATGTCCCGTTCATATTGATTATAAATGTTCCATATTAATTGATTTTGTTGCGAGGTTTTGACTCTATATGAGACGTTTTTCAAAGACTGCATTCATTTTTAAAACAACCATAACCTTTATTTTATCAATAAAGGTTTCAAAAGCATTACGTAGATTATCAAATAATGATAATCTAAAATATACTGTTTACACACGACCATTACATAATGGTTTACAATAGAAATATATTACATCGACATATGTTTCTTGAATGCAGTTTTTACACAATATCATACAAACATGGACTCCAAATCTTGTCCTTATTTTAGTATGCAACAGCGGAAGCTCTTAGTATTCACCGGAGAATAAACATGCTTTAAACGTCAACAAAAATGTTGGTGAGTTATAGGTTTAACCTATATATATCAAATCGTAACAATAGACCACAAGATTTCATATTTCAATACACATCTCATACATAGAGATAAAAATCATTCATATGGTGAACACCTGGTAACCGACATTAACAAGATGCATATATAAGAATATCCCCATCATTCCGGGACACCCTTCGGATATGATATAAATTTCGAAGTACTAAAGCATCCGGTACTTTGGATGGGGTTTGTTAGGCCCAATAGATCTATCTTTAGGATTCGCGTCAATTAGGGTGTCTGTTCCCTAATTCTTAGATTACCAGACTTAATAAAAAGGAGCATATTCGATTTCAATAATTCAACCATAGAATGTAGTTTCACGTACTTGTGTCTATTTTGTAAATCATTTATAAAACCTGCATGTATTCTCATCCCAAAAATATTAGATTTTAAAAGTGGGACTATAACTCACTTTCACAGATATTTCCTCCCTCGAAAATAAGACTTGGCCACGGATCGATTCACGAACCTATACAAATATGTACATATATATCAAAGTATGATCAAAATATAATTACAACCATTTTTATTATGTTTTAAAGATTTGAGTGTATTAAGTCAGCTGTTCTCGTTAATAACCTACAACTAGTTGTCCACAGTTAGATGTACAGAAATAAATCGATATATATTATCTTGAATTAATCCACGAACCAGTGTATACCCGTCTCAGGCTAGATCACAACTCAAAGTATATATATTTTTGGAATCAACCTCAACCCTGTATAGCTAACTCCAACATTACTGCATATAGAGTGTCTATGGTTGTTTCAAATAATATATATACATGGGTCGATATGATATGTCAAAACATTTGCATACGTGTCTACGGTATCCCAAGATTACATAATATATTAGAATACATGTATAATACAATATAAGTTAGCTAGGATATGATTTGTATAGATTTGTTAAATATTTCCCGTAGCTAAAAAGATCAAAAATATCCAATCTTGTTTTACCCATAACTTCTTCGTTTTAAATCCGTTTTGAGTGAATCCAATTGCTATGGTTTCATATTGAACTTAAGTTTATGAATCTATACAGAAAAAGTATAAGTTTAGAGTTGGAATTACAGGTTATAAGTCGTTTTTGTAAAGGTAGTCATTTCAGTCGAAAGAACGACGTCTAGATGACCATTTTGGAAAACATACTTCCACTTTCAGTTTAACCATGATTTTTGGATATAGTTTCATGTTCATAAGAGAAATAATTTTCACAGAAGAACAACTTTTAAATCAAAATTTATCATAGTTTTTAATTAACGAACCCAAAACAGCCCGCGGTGTTACTACAACGGCGTATATCCGGTTTTACGGTGTTTTTCGTGTTTTTCGGTTTTAAATCATTAAGTTAGAATATCATATTGATATAGAACATGTGTTCAGTTGATTTTAAAATTCAAGTTAGAAGGATTAACTTTTGTTTGCGAACAAGTTTAGAATTAACTAAACTATGTTCTAGTGATTTCAAGTTTAAACCTTCGATTAAGATAGCTTTATATGTATGAATCGAATGATGTTATGAACATCATTACTACCTCAAGTTTTCTGGATAAAACTAATGGAAATAAGAAAAATGGATCTAGCTTCAAAGGATCCTTGGATGGCTTGAAAGTTCTTGAAGCAGAATCATGACACGAAAACAAGTTCAAGTAAGATTTTCACTCGAAATAAGATTGTTATAGTTATAGAAATTGAATCAAACTTTGAATATGAGTATTACCTTGTATTAGAAAGATATCTTACTGTAAATAAGAAAGATTTCTTGAAGTTGGATGATCACTTTACAAGATTGGAAGTAAGCTAGCAAACTTGGAAGTATTCTTGATTTTATGAAACTAGAACTTATAGAATTTATGAAGAACACTTAGAACTTGAAGATAGAACTTGAGAGAGATCACTTAGATGAAGAAAATTGAAGAATGAAAGTGTTTGTAGGTGTTTTTGGTCGTTGGTATAGGGATTAGATATAAAGGATGTGTAATTTTATTTTCATGTAAATAAGTCATGAATGATTACTCATATTTTTATAATTTTATGAGATATTTCATGCTAGTTGCCAAATGATGGTTCCCACATGTGTTAGGTGACTCACATGGGCTACTAAGAGCTGATCATTAGAGTATATATACTAATAGTACATACATCTAAAAGCTGTGTATTGTACGAGTACGAATACAGGTGCATACGAGTAGAATTGTTGATGAAACTGAACGAGGATGTAATTGTAAGCATTTTTGTTAAGTAGAAGTATTTTGATAAGTGTCTTGAAGTCTTTCAAAAGTGTATGAATACATATTAAAACACTACATGTATATACATTTTAACTGAGTCGTTAAGTCATCGTTAGTCGTTACATGTAAATGTTGATTTGAAACCTTTAAGTTAACGATCTTGTTAAATGTTGTTAACCCAATGTTTATTATATCTAATGAGATGTTAAATTATTATATTATCATGATATTATGATATATTAATATATCTTAATATGATATATATACATTTAAATGTCGTTACAACGATAATCGTTACATATATGTCTCGTTTCGAAATCATTAAGTTAGTAGTCTTGTTTTTACATATGTAGTTCATTGTTAACACACTTAATGATATATTTAAATATCATTTTATCATGTTAAATAAAGTGTATCAATATCTTAATATGATACATATGTATTTAGTAGACGTTATCATAACGATAATCGTTATATATATCATTTCGAGTTTCTTAACTTAGTAATCTCATTTCTTATGTATATCACACATTGTTAATATACTTATTGAGATAATTACTCATCATAATCTCATGTCAACCATATATATATATGTCTATATATACCACAACATGTAGTTTTTACAAATTTATAACGTTCGTGAATCGCCGGTCAACTTGGGTGATCAATTGTCTATATGAAACTTATTTCATTTAATCAAGTCTTAATAAGTTTGATTGCTTAATACGTTGGAAACATTTAGTCATGTAAATATCAATCTCAATTAATATATATAAACATGGAAAAGTTCGGGTCACTACAGTAACGATTATCGTTGTAACGATATTTTAATGTATATATCATATTAAGAGATATTCATACATCATAATATCATGATAACATAATAATTTAACATCTCATTTGATATAATAAACATTGGGTTAACAACATTAATTGAGATCGTTAACTTAAAGGTTTCAAAACAACACTTACATGTAACGACTAACGAAGACTTAACGACTCCATTAGAATGTATATACATGTTGTGTTTTGATATGTATTCTTACACTTTTGAAAGACTTCAAGACACATATCAAAGTACTTCTACTTATCAAAAATGCTTACAATTACATCCTCGTTCAGTTTCATCAACAATTCTACTCGTATGCACCCGTATTCATACTCGTACAATACACAGCTTTTAGATGTATGTGCTATTGGTATATACACTCCAATGATCAGCTCTTAGCAGCCCATGTGAGTCACCTAACACATGTGGGAACCATCATTTGGCAACTAGCATGAAATATCTCATAAAATTACAAAAATATGAGTAATCATTCATGACTTATTTAAATGAAAACAAAATTACATATCCTTTATATCTAATCCATATACCAACGACCAAAAACACCTACAAACACTTTCATTCTTCAATTTTATTCATCTAATTGATCTCTATCAAGGTCCATGTTCAAGTTCTAAGTGTTCTTCATAAATTCCATAAGTATAGTTTCATAAAAATCAAGAATACTTCCAAGTTTGCAAGTCTACTACCAAGCTTTCTAATCCATTCCAAGTATTCATCTAAGATCAGGAACCTTTGTTATTTATAGTAGGTTATCTCTCTAATTCAAGGTAATATTCATATTCAAACTTTGATTCAATTTCTACAACTATAATAATCTTATTTCGAGTGAAAATCTTACTTGAACTGTTTTCGTGTCATGATTCTATTTCAAGAACTTTCAAGCCATCCAAGGATCCTTTGAAGCTAGATCCATTTTTCTCATTTCCAGTAGTTTTATCCAGAAAACTTGAGGTAGTAATGATGTTCATAACATCATTCGATTCATACATATAAAGCTATCTTATTCGAAGGTTTAAACTTGTAATCACTAGAACATAGTTTAGTTAATTCTAAACTTGTTAGCAAACAAAAGTTAATCCTTTTAACTTGACTTTTAAAATTAACTAAACACATGTTCTATATCTATATGATATGCTAACTTAATGATTTAAAACCTGGAAACACGATGAACACCATAAAATCGGATATACGCCGTCGTAGTGAAACCAGGGGCTGTTTTGGTTTGGATAATTAAAAACTATGATAAACTTTGATTTAAAAGTTGTTCTTCTGGGAAAATGATTTTTCATATGAACATGAAACTATATCCAAAAATCTTGGTTAAACTCAAAGTTAAAGTATGTTTTTCAAAATGGTCATCAAGATGTCGTTCTTTCGATGGAAATGACTACCTCTTTAGTAATTGACATGTAACTTAAATTTCCGACTATAAACCTATAATTTTTCTGTTTAGATTCTTAAATTAGAGTTCAATATGAAACCATAGCAATTTGATTCACTCAAAACGGATTTAAAATGAAGAAGTTATGGGTAAAACAAGATTGGATATTTTTTATCTTTTTAGCTACGGGAAATGTTTAACAAATCTATACAAATCATATCCTAGCTAACTTATATTGTATTATACATGTATTCTAATATATTATGTAATCTTGGGATACCATAGACACGTATGCAAATGTTTTGACATATCATATCGACCCATGTATATATATTATTTGAAACAACCATAGACACTCTATATGCAGTAATGTTGGAGTTAGCTATACAGGGTTGATGTTAATTCCAAAAATATATATACTTTGAGTTGTGATCTAGCCTGAGACGTGTATACACTAGGTCGTGGATTGATTCAAGATAATATATATATCGATTTATTTCTGTACATCTAACTGTGGACAACTAGTTGTAGGTTACTAACAAGGACAGCTGACTTAATACACTCAAATCTTTAAAACATAATAAAAATGGTTGTAATTATATTTTGATCATACTTTGATATATATGTACATATTTGTATAGGTTCGTGAATCGATCCGTGACCAAGTCTTATTTCCGAGGAAGGAAATATCTGTGAAAGTGAGTTATAGTCCCACTTTTAAAATCTAATATTTTTGGGATGAGAATACATGCAGGTTTTATAAATGATTTACAAAATAGACACAAGTACGTGAAACTACATTCTATGGTTGAATTATCGAAATCAAATATTGTAATGTCCTCCCAATAGGGTCTGGAAGAAACGTTACTAATATCAAATAAACCAACATATTATAATACGAGAACAATACTAAATGAGAAAATTTAACTTTATTGAGTACGCAGCGGAAAATGAAATGTCGTTACAATAATGGAAATAAAGTAATTGTTCATATGCAGAAGTAATAAATGCGATATCTCTTGATCCTAAGTCCAAGTAGCATCACATAAGTAGTAGATAAGAAAGCTTGAATCAAACAGCACCTGAGATAAAACATGCTAAAGTGTCAACCAAAAAGGTTGAGTGAAGTTCATAGGTTTAACAAAAGTAATTATCGTTGTTTTTAGACCACAAGATTTAGTTTGTAACGTTGATCTCCCGCAGGATCAAAAATTTATGCCAAAGCTTGATATTTAGACTAAACGTTCAAGTTTGCCCCATGACAAGTTGTGTCTGTCCTTGTCGGTTTAATTTCATTATCAAGTAATACAAAGACTTAGTCAAATGTATCGGGGATGTTACTCCCGATAGGCCTACCCCCAATAAATAAGCATGCCGCAGCACTTAAAAATATCACTGTAGGGACTTAGTCGGACATAGCCGGGTATAGCATAGTTTTAGCAGTTGGTACTTGTGTCTAAATTGTAAATAGTAAAAGCAGCATGTGTCTCACCCCAAATAAGTTAAATAAGTTTGCTAGCAATAAAGAGTGGGGCTATAAATTCACCTAAGTAAGTAGAGAGAGAGTTATTTCTCGGAATAAGGAGTTGAACGAGTGAGCAGGAAAGTCAACCTATTGACATTTAAGAGTAGTTAAGTTTTTTGTCCATGTTTAAGTTTAAGTATGTGTTTAAGTATAGTTTGTTTTACTAAGTTTCTATTCCCAGTAAGTTACTATTTTTATAAAGTTTCTATTTTTAGAAAGTTTCTTATTTTACTAAGTTTCTATGACTAGAGAGTTTCTACTTTTATCAGTGTTTTCCATTTTAGGATACTTGTTGTATTAGATAAGCTTCCAATCACCCCTTTCCCTTCGAATGGCTAATTTAGATCTAGGGGCTTGAGCCATAGGACCCTTTAAATCGGAAATCCAAACCCTCTGCCTAGAATCTCGTAGAAATCATTCGTCAAGAAAGTTCGAAGATCTATACATCTCTAATACATATCACAAAATGTTTGTGTGCTACAATATAAGTAGTAGGTTATAGGTGCTAGTAATAGTAATAGTGTATACATGTTAAGTACTAGTATAAGTAGTATTAGGGTTTAAGGTTTTAATATGTATATGTATATATAATTCGTATATATATGTATATATATGTATATATATATATCTATATCTATAAAAATATATTTTTTTTACATGTATATATGTATATATAAATCTAGGTGTGTTTATGTATATACTTATGAATAACAAGTTTATAATATGAATATGAATTAACAAAGATTAAAGTTTATGTAAATAGTTTAGGGTTTATGTTATACCTTTGAAGATTCAAGATAATTAACAAAGAAAAGATGAACACGATGAAGATGGAAGATCAAAGCCTTGAAAATCTTGAAGAACTCCTTGAAAATTCTTGAAGAACACGAAGAACAAGCTTGAAGATCCGAATACCACAAGAGAGGGAGAGGGAGAGATTGCTTTTGAGAGAGGATTTTGGTGTAATTTGTGAATGAGAAACTAGGTGTTTATATAGTGCAAGTATTAGAGTGTTAGTCAACATAAGGATGTTCTAATTAATGATTTTATTTTGTTTTATAATTTTTAGTCAACAATAGGTGGTACTAGTTTATAATTAGTCAACATAAGGATGTACTAGTTTACACTTTATTTTTAGTCAACATAAGGATGTAAGATTTTTTTTTAGACTCATTATTATTACTATTATTATTATTATTATTTTTACATTTACTACATGATAAGTATTATTTTCTTTTTACTAATTCATGACTTGTATATATTTAGTTCCCAATTGTTTTATTATTTATATAAATGTCACTTTTTATTTATTACTTATAGGTTATTAGTTATAATATTACATAAATGCATAAATTTTAATTAGCAGTGAGTGTCGACTAACAGTTTATTATTTTCATCTTTTATTAACTTGTCAATATTTGCACAAAGTTAATTAATATGTTTTCTAACTCTTAACACTTAACAATTGTTGATTAAAGTTTAATCATTAAGTTTTAATTATATTGTTTGGGCATTTAATATTGGAAAAATATAGAATGGAAAAATGAGGGTCGTTATAAATATGCCCCTTTTTATTAAGTCTGGTAATCTAAGAATTAGGGAACAGACACCCTAATTGACGCGAATCCTAAAGATAGATCTATTGGGCCTAACAAACCTCATCCAAAGTACCGGATGCTTTAGTACTTCGAAATTTATATCATATCCGAAGGGTGTCCCGGAATGATGGGGATATTCTTATATATGAATCTTGTTAATGTCGGTTACCAGGTGTTCACCATATGAATGATTTTTTTCTCTATGTATGGGATGTGTATTGAAATATGAAATCTTGTGGTCTATTGTTACGATTTGATATATATAGGTTAAACCTATAACTCACCAACATTTTTGTTGACGTTTAAAGCATGTTTATTCTCAGGTGAATACTAAGAGCTTCCGCTGTTGCATACTAAAATGAGGACAAGATTTGGAGTCCATGTTTGTATGATATTATGTAAAAACTGCATTCAAGAAACATATGTCGATGTAATATATTTCTATTGTAAACTATTATATAATGGTCGTGTGTAAACAGTATATTTTAGATTATCATTATTTGATAATCTACGTAATATTTTTCAAACCTTTATTGATAAAATAAAGGTTATGGTTGTTTTAAAAATGAATGCAGTCTTTGAAAAACGTCTCATATAGAGGTCAAAACCTCGCAACGAAATCAATTAATATGGAAAGTTTATAATCAATATGAACGGGATATTTCAGGTGGTGCAGAAGATGCTGGTGGAGCTGGTGGTGCAGACGGTCCAGCACCAGAAGTAGATGCTTCGTAACGGGGAGCCTTACGTATGAATGGATCAGCAGGATACGGCACAAGCCGCTTACGGGCGGTAACTCTAACCTTCAGTCCATGTGCGTTAACGAACGACCTACCTACCTCCTTTAACCCCTGGAATAACAGTACCATCGAAACGATACCGCTTCTTCGGCGGGGTAGAGGGTGGCTGCACGGGTGCCTCCTCAGGGTCCTCGTCGGAATCATCGTCGGAATCCTCGTCGCTGGAATCGTCGGATGATGAGTCATCAGATGATGAGTCTTCGGAGTCATCGGAAGGTGGATTTTCTCGGCCTGTAGTCATCAGTCGGTATCTGCCGGGTGGAATCGGCACGACACGTCCATCAGGAAGGCGTCTAGCCCAATGATTATGCTCATTACGGAACGGAACGTCCCCATATTTCCCAGGAATCACAGCACCACCGGAATGGTGATGTGGCTCCGAGGGTCCTGGGATGAGTGGAGCTGAAATCTCCGGTGGATCCTCATATCCGTCTGAGATGATCACTGGGTCGGGTGCATGGCTACTGGCTCCATAGGATGAAGCGCCAAAGTCGCTGGAGGGTAAAGAGGACGGGATCTATGTGTCGGCAGCAGTAGCAGGCGAGGTGGCGGATGAGTCTGAGTCGCTCTCCAAAATGATAACGGGTGGGATATCCGACATCCGAACAAGGAAAAATAACTTTTTCCATGTCAGTAAGTCATAAAGCAAGCACGCATTAGGCAAAGTAACTACGACAGTCTAAATCATGTGTATCAGTAAGTAGCATGGCAATAACGACAAGTATCATGCAATCGAAAACAGATAATAGCATGCAGTAGTGAAGTCATGTAGTAGCATACGGCATATAGCAGTAAAAGTAAGCAGCATGCAGCAAATTCCGCAGAAACAAGTAAACTAGCAAGTTGTAGATTAGTCCTATTAGTGAATCCTACTCGGGTCGGTCCAGACTCACTAATGCATCCTAATTCCCTACAACCAATGCTCTGATACCAAATGTGATGCCCCGTACAAAATTAACATGTACGGACCATCAACAACAGGATCATTACAAGGTCAAACACTATATGCGTTTTCAAAACAAATTTACATTCATGATAAAAGGTGACGTCATAACTAACGTCGAATGTTTTACATCAAAAGTATGCTTCTATGAATAGAAGCAAAGATAATAGTACGTGACCCTTAGGTCGTTACAAATCATTGTTTCAAAAGTATTAAAGTTTGAATGCAAGATAAAGTTTCATGCGGTGACATCTCTAGTAAAGCACAGCGGAAGTCTACGAGGCATGACTAGTACAACAGTGGAAGCAAGCAACCTTAAGCACCTGAGAAAAACATGCTTAAAAACGTTAACACAAAGGTTAGTGTGCTATAGTTTAAGTATAACAGTAATGTAAGGTAGGCCACGAGATTTCACTGCTACAAAGAGCGTTTCAAAACAGTATGATAAAGTATATGTTTAACCTTGGGCACTTGGTAACTAACTTAACGTTTATAACCCCCTGAAAGTACACTTGGCGAGTGCGTATATATTACGAAGTATTAAACACCCGTTAAATGCTAGCGCTACTAGCCCGAGTGGAGATGTCAAACCCTATGGATCCATATCTAAGATTCGCGTTCACTGGTTCAAAAACCAATGACTAAACGTTACCGAGCTAAAGGGAAGTTTATGCCGTTGTATAACCCACACATATATAAAGTTTAAGTACTCGTGCCTAGTATGTAAAACGTAAAATGCACATGTATTCTCAGTTCTCAAAATAGTTAAAGTAAAAAAGGGATGCTATAACTCACAGTGGTAAAGTAGTAGTAAAGTTGGCTCGGGAAAAGTAAGCAAGTATGTAGGTCCGGAAAGTCCTCAACCTAAGTCAAATATTACTAAGTCAGTAAATCGTCCCAATAGGTTTAAAAGTATGTAAATTAGGTCTTAAGGGTCATCATCATTCATCATCAAAAAAAAGGTATAAAGTAAGTTTCATTCTAGAAAAGAGTTAAAACAAAGGCTGACTTCAGTCAGTCACCACGCCCTCTATACCTACTGAAATAAGGTGAGACCAGTGGCCATGGCTCCATATATGAGTCATTTAGTTGTGGTAAAAATTCCAGAAGCAAACTCGTCTTCGTTTGACCGTGGCGACGGTCTAAGTGCGAGTAGGTCAGAATTTTCAGCACAACGTTAAAAGGACATAGTGACACTCGGAGGGCCATAGATCCTAAACCGTAACTCGGATTAAGATGAGTCTTTAACGAAAAATTATGTAATCGAACAGAGATAACTGAAAATCAACTTTACAGTAGCCCAGGTATTCTGATCAGTTCCAGAAAACAGTAAACAGTGTGTTCCGGTGGGTTCTTGGTGCTTGATGTTCATCACGGTTCTCATCCTTGATGCATATAGCTTCAAGTGTACAACTCGTTGATGTGTTTACATCATATTTACCAAGTTTTGACCATCATAACACAAGTGTAAGTCTAAGATAAGTAGCACAACTCAATTAAGTGTAGCAAGTAGTTTGATGAACCAAAGTTACATCAAGATGTTAGATCCGACACATACATGAACTCTAAAAGTATTATTAAGCTACAAACTTGAAAGTAAACTAACTAATCAAGATCTTAAGTTGTAGAACATAGTTCTTAGTTAGATCTTGAAGATCCTAGACCCAAAAGTCTATATCTAAAGTTCTTAAGTTAGATCCTAAGTATTAACACTTGAATCTTTACTTTAATGAAACCATAAGTTATGAAACTTAGATTTTCATCTTGTAAAGTGTATGTAAGCTTATGAGCTCTTGATTATGACAAAATTAGGAGACCATAAGCTATAGAAACTTAGATCCAACACAAGTATATGAAGTTATAACTAGAAAGTTATACTTCTATGTTCTTGAACTTATAAAGTTAACTTTTAGTTTCAAGAAATATGAGATCAAGATTAACTAGTAATACTTGACCAAATTAACAACATTTCAACTTTAAAGTACATAAAATGAAGAAATAAGTTAAATCTACAAGTAATAAGTTCATGGTTGTTCATACTTTAAAGATTCAAGCCAAAGCTTTGATCTTTAAGAATGTAAACTTTAAGTTTACAAACATGTATCACAAGTATGATTTTAACACTCATGAACTTTAAATTTTTAACAAGTTTTACGGAAGAATCAAAACATAAACTTGATTCTCCTAGGTTCTTTATGTTCTTGAATAAACAAGATGATATGAAGAAACAAACTAGAGAGTTTGATTCTTAACAACATTAAACAACAACAAGTAAGTAAACAATAATCCAAGACAAGAAATGATGATGATTATGTGTGTATGCTACGGTTTTTGGAGGAAAGAAAGAAGGAAGAAAAGTTCATGTTACTTACAAGAAAGGAGAGAAATGTTTGAGAGAAATGAAAAGTATTTTGTGTGTGTGAGAAATGTGAAGGATACTAGTAGATATGTTAACAAAATTTGAAAGCAAAATCCACTCCCCAAGGCCACAAGGCCGACGGTTTCAACAAGAGGAGGGGGGAGGGAAATGTCCACAAGTTACTTCATGTATTTGGCAAAAAAAATATGGTAATAAGGTGTGTTTGCATGGGAACAAGGTGTAAGTAAACTTGTAACTAGATTCTATACAAGTTAATTAATCTAGTTCCATCTCAAAGTAATACTTGCATAATAAGATGGGCTAATTAGTCCATTAAGGATATAGGGTGGGCTTCTAAGTCCACTAACATTAATAAAAGTCCAAGTTCAAGTAATTAACAAATTAATCCAACAAAGCCCAAGTAATTAACTATTAACACTAGTTAATTAAAAATGATTAATAATAATTAATCATGGATGCAAATAATATCCGAAATATTATTCGTGAAAAGTTCATGTGTCACAAAGACGTGTCGGGCAATTAAAAGTCATGTACGATAACAAGTAAACGTATAAAAATACATTCATTAAACATAAGCATTAATAATAAATATTATTAATTAAACGTTGGAAATCCAGGGTCGTTACAACCCAATATCCGGCCCTGGAAACCACCCTCAGATAGCCTGATGGTTGGGGCATGACTTCTTTGCAATAGGTCTTAGGTTCGAATCTTGAAGTAGTCAAGGAAGAGTTGAAAATAATCAATGAATATTCCTATAAAATATGAGGTTAAATTATTCGTCATTTCGGAAACCTTAGGAGTTATAATAACTCAAACTTCATGACTCACGTGAGTTATTGTCCCTAGAACTAATCAATGACACAAAGGAAAAGCATATAACCATCTGTAAAACAGTTAAACTAATATAGACCTAATGAAACATGTCATTAGTCAACCATCATGTTAAGACACAAGTTATATATGGCGACATGTTAACATGCTTATAAAATAAATTGTTGGAAAATAAGGAAGAGGTACATCCTCCCTTGAAATAATTATTTGTGAACACAACTTTGCATTCAAGTGTACTAATGGCAATAACTACATCAAACAACCCACATTTGATGGATCATATTACAACTTAATGCCAATTTATTTCTCCATTTGGGCAGACATTTTGACATTTTACCATTTGACTTTTATTTATTTGGATAAAACATATAAAATTATATAATAGAAAAAATAAGAAAGTTAAGAAGAGGCCAAAGTGGAGAATCTCATCCTGTCTTGTTTGATTTACAAAAATTGGGATTTTGGTTCATGTTTTTGTCTTTCATTTTAAGTTGCTGTTGAATTATGATGTTTCGTATGTGTTTCTTTGGTGGGTATTTTTATTGTGTAGTTTTAACTTCCAAAATATCTGAAGGTGTTTAATTTATACCGGCAATTAGTGTTTCCTTTTTATTATTATTCTTTAAACAAAAATTGTTTTCTAAGCTTTATTTTATTTTTATATTTATAATAAAACTAATTATAAGTATAACCTGGTAAAAATAGTTGTAATTGTAATCTATTCTATGTGTTAATTAAAGTACGTTTTAAACAAATATTTTTATAACATGTTAATGCATTTTTTAAGAAAAAGAAATAAATGTATTGTTTGTGCAATAGTTTGAAACGAGTGTAAGAATAGCTCGCACGTTGATGCGAAAAATACTTTTGTTTGATAATTTAAATATGGTTTAGTAATAGATATAGCTAAAATATTGCTGCGGAAAATCGTTTGCAACAGGCTATATGCAATATTTAGGGTTTAAGCTACTCAGTAGTCATATATTTTTTTATTTCAATGTAGGCTATATGTCCAGAAAAATATTATTGTAGGCTATATACTTTGAAAAAGTGTGTTAATGAATCCCGACTTAACTTGTTAACCTGATAAATAAGGTATTTGTTATACATGCTAACGCTGTTAATCTTTTCCGTTAAACAGTTATGTGCAAAGCATGTGATGGCATTTTTGTGTCATCTTCTTCCTCATCTTCATTTCATCTTCATCTTCTCCATTACAAACGCGTAAGTGTTCTTCATCTTCTCAATAAATGTTTGAGCAGATAATTGGCTCAAGAGCAGAAGAGCCTTCAATCACCATAGTAGAAGGTTGACTAGCATTGACCTGATGAACCTTCAGATTCAAAGAAGGAATCTGCTCATTAGAAACAGAAATTGACACATACTTTGAGCTTCACGTCATGAACTTCTTGAGGCTCAACAACACGATTAACATGAACAATTTTATCAGATCCCAAATTATAAAAATTAGGATTCATAGCCGTCACATTATCAATCTGTGAGATCTGTGAATTGTAAACCAAATCAACTGTTACCAGAGGACGCACAACATAATTAGAAGACGGTTGAACCATAATATCTTCATTCACAACATCCTTTCTAGGCATAACAGTTGCTTTGTCAGAATCAGATCTAGATCCACATGGACTGTAAGTGTAATGTTTCCAGTTCAAAAAATGACATATAATCAGTTTAACCAGTCTAGCAGGTAACCGATCACCTTTTATTTACATTAGCACACTTTTTCAAAGTACATAGCCTAAAATAGTATTTTTCTGGTTATATAGCATACATTGGAATAAAAATAAAAGTATATGACTACTGAGTAGCTTCAATTCTTATATTTATAATGTTTTATGCGAGTCTTACTTTTTAACATATCGCAACAAAATATTAGGTATTACGTAGTAATAACTATTAATTTCAGTAGTTCGAAAAAAAATAAGTGTTAATTTCATTTATTCCTGTTAATTATTTCCTAAATATTGTTGAGTTACAATATTAGGTATTGTTTTTTTTCATTGTGTGGATCTTATTTAGGTCATATGCCTGCGCCTTTGCAGATATTTTTAATGCATCCTTTTTTTTTTTTCCTTCTGAAGACTTAGGATGAAATAATGGTTTCTTTTGTCTGCAAGTTTGCAAAATTAGATAAATGTTTCTCAGTGATGCAGACAAAAAATGACAAAAACAAACGGTCTTTGATGTCCAACACACAGATCTTCAGACCATATTTTCTCTACATATGTGGTTTACAAATTTTTAGACATAAACATCTTAAAAAATAAAGAGCACCTTATTGTTTATTCATTTATTAAATATAAGTTACTTTCACCTACATATATATTTTAGCAAAATTATAAAAGTGCACTGCTTGAATATATGCATCAATTATAGGAGTAACTGATTTTTTGGGACAGAATAGTATCAGTTTAGATGAAGCTTTAATATATTACTGAAGATCCACCCTAGGATGCTTACTTGTACTTGTGAATGTCAACCTTTTGGTTGACCATCATCACATAATTGGCAACTTGAGATTGAGATGATTAATACAACTTGATGAATTTTGTTGTTTATTTACAAACCCATGTTACACTGTTATAACTGGTTTAAGCTTGTCTTGCACTACTGTCTTGGAATATATAACTATACAAGTCTTAGTGAACTGTGAGATGTTGATCCAATTTCTTGTCAGTCAACTGTGTTACAAATATATGGGGTATTTCATTTTGGTTTAATGAGGGTTAGATGTCATTCACAAGTTTTTTAAAATGTTAGATCATTCAAGTGATAAAAAGCTAAATATTGTATAGTCATCTTCTCTATCGTTGCATTACAAGAATACTCATTTTTTAAATTGCGTGATTGCATCTTAATTAAATGATTCAGCAGGGTGTTGAACCCGTTTAGTATGTAACACATTTATTTGTAACATTGGAATGACATGAAATGAAATACGGATTACCTTTTTAAGCATTAGGCGCCAACATTTTCTTTATTATTCTCATTGAATTATATCCTAAACTGTTAGTAAACAACTACTATATTTTGTCTTTTATTTTTTGGTAATTTTTGATTTCAAACAGATTATTGTCATTGAAGACAAATTTAATCATAATCTTCTAATCATTCAGATTTTGAACTATTAACATTTAATCAATCATATTGTTTTATTAAACACTTTCTTGTTATTTGATATACATTAAATCAATCATACACTGACCTCAAACACTTAAAAATGTTATTATTGGAGGAATAAGAAATCATTATGATTATGATTATGACTAATTGGCAAAAGCAATAGAATATTTATAAACCCCTACTTTCATCACTTTATGCATTGTAATGTTTGCTTTATACTTCTATTAACTGAAAAGAAATGGCTGCTTTAAAAATCTGAGTGATTGTTTTAAGTTGAGCTTGTCTAATTAAAAATACTTCTTTTTGGATTTTGAACTTGGTTCAACGAGTACATATAGTTCTACTTAAGGCTATTTTCAAGCTTCCAACTCTTTAATCTCTTGGCTAAATTCGCGCTTAAATTGAGTATACTCGTCAAATTATCTTATCGATTTTCAACTAACTCTAAAACGTCTAATAAGGCTCAAACATGGATCGACTAATTTGGAGTTGGTATATACGTTGAATTTTATCTAGCTGAAACAACAAAATGATGTACCAAATGGAGAAATTTAATCAATAGAGACCTATTGTCCATTTGGTTGGGTCAACACTTCTCCTATGGTGGGATATGAATGGTTATCAAATAATGAAAGCTCCTTTTATTGCTTTTTAACATTGTGTGTTAGAGAAAGCTATTTCTTTGTTTTCTTTCTTTTTGTGATAAAGTCGTCTTTGTTACAACGTTTACTTTTAATTTCTTTGTGTATACAAACTCTAGACGTTGATCCATAGTCGATTTCACATCAACATCCGGTATGACTAGATATATTAGAGTTGTATATCTAATATCCATCATTGAATTTCTAGCAACCATGATAGTTATGAGCAAAAAATCTTAATAACGTACGTTATTGTTTGTTAAAAGTCTGGTTGGAGGTCCTACCAGAAACCGACACTTTAACTTAGCATAGAGAGATAACTATCTCTGCATTAGGTGCAGAATTAGTCTTTTTACCCTTCATAGAGAACTGTTTATCTATATCTTATGTCCTCCACATCTTACATTCGTTGGATTGGGTACTATTGTAGTTATTGTAGTTGTATTGTTTACTAAAAGACTACACAACTTTAAATCATACCTAGTCATTATTTTACTTTTTACTAACACTGTTGTTTCAATTATTTATTGCTTTAGTTTGTGAAAGCTGATATTTGTTTGAATAGAAGGCATGTTACATGGGTAAGAAGCCCTCACCACTTGTCCCAAAACTTGGCATGAATCTTGTGAAGATAGTAGGTACTTTTCAAATGCTTTTTATTTTTCATATGGCTATTGGGCCACTTTGCACACTTGTGAGTTTATGAATAGAATAGTGCGAGTGTAAGATGGGATGTGGGGTAAACAAAGCCTTCTCCTTTATTCTTTGTTGGTGTGTGAGAAAGCATAGCTTTTAAATAAATTGAATGGCCTAACTTAGAATGTTGACCCACAACATGAATAATGCTAATGCAAATGGGAATCAATTTGGTTAATGAGGCTCTAAATTTAGGCAATGTTTCATCCTGTTATGATACTTTTGTTGTTGTGAAAGAGTTTTCGATTAACATGTCATAATCTCGTGTAAAAATGATCGTCTAAAAGTTAACCAAGCAAAAAAGAAGTTTTACCATTGGAGAATAGGTATAGATTCTTGATTGCAACGTTATTGAATGCAAGGACGTCTTGGTTCTCACATATAGCAATCTGTCAATTTAGGAATGACATCGACGCACTTTTATCAAACAATCCAATTCAAAAACGATTTACACAATTTGCAGTATCACCACATGTAATTCACTAAACGATGGATACTTTGAGAGTTACATAGAGTTACGCAACCAACTGCGCCTACCCATGTTTCGTTAGAGCTTCACTTAAAAAATTAATTGCTAGCCTAAAATGACCTTTTGTGTTCAAGAAAAAGTTAGACTAATCAGCTTAACTTGGCAATAAAAAAGTTATGGAAGTTATTAGTGTCATACAGTTTAGCTTGTTTTTAACATGTAGGCTTTGTTCCGGAGTTTTATCAGGAAACGTAAAAGAAGTGAAAGAAGAATGAAAGGAAAGAAAGTGTGATCCTTCCGATTTTTGAAGAAATGCTGAAAGGAAAATTAAATTAAAATTAACAGTTCTATTCCTTTCTTTCCTTTCCTTTCCTTTCCTTTCCTTTCTTCCCAGTCTGAACTCGGGAACACCAAAAAAACAATGTTTCGTTTCCTTTCATTTCCTTTCTTTCCAGAATAGAACTGTGGAACAAGAATTGTGGAACAAAGTGTTAAGATAAAATTAAAGAAGGCAGCAAGGAGGTAAATGTAAAATGTACTCTTTGCATATTATGCATCTTTCTTTGTTCAAAAGTTAGAAAAGGGACAGTGACATTATCAAGCATCTTTGTTGTATTCTCATACCCAAAAGAAAAACATTGAAGCATCCTCTTTGCTCTTCCCTTTTTTCAAGTGCATCTGCCTGCAACTTACAATTTTCAAGCCTTGATAAAAAGTAGCATCTTAAAGACACTTGTTCTTTCAAGATAAGAAGGTGACAAAGCATCACTTACATAACCTCACAACATACAACTATCGATACGCCAAGTACAATTCTTCATAACATTGAAGGGTTGTATGTATAATATATGCTAGCTGTTTACAGCTACGGCAAACATCACAAAAGAATATGTCTTAATCTTCCTTTTCTATTCCTTTGGTATATCAAGTGCTATGCTACATCATGTTGAGAGAATAACAAGTCAAAAAACTCACTTCCGTCATCAATGGTTCCATCTGCTACTGATTCTTGTAATACCTGATGTAATCACCTAATCCTATTGTAAACACAACCATACACGTAGAGTGATAAAATGAACCTATTCACCTAGGTTGACTAGCATCTAAAACAGCTCGTATGAGGTTCTTATGCAATT
This sequence comes from Rutidosis leptorrhynchoides, assembly GCF_046630445.1. Classification (NCBI taxonomy): domain Eukaryota; kingdom Viridiplantae; phylum Streptophyta; class Magnoliopsida; order Asterales; family Asteraceae; genus Rutidosis; species Rutidosis leptorrhynchoides. The sequence continues at coordinate 346,162,934 of NC_092341.1, forward strand.
GAGGTTCAGAAGGAGTCAATTATTAAAGTGTCTTTGACCTAACAGTGTGTCGTAACCCATGAACTGACAAGTTATGGGTTCAAGGCCAACTAGAGAATTGTACATAATATATGGTTGTACATAACCTGCGATTTATATTGCACGAGGTTTGGTCAACATTTTTCGTTTTCAAAAGTTTACCAAATCTCACAATTTTTGATCTATAGTACTCTCCAATGTTCCTATACAGAGCCTGTTTTCTAATTTTCATACCAAGAAAAAGTCAATGTGATTACTTTACCGACACCTCGTACAGTCGTACGCCATCTCATCCTTTGTAACTTAGTAATTCTGTGCAGGTTTTATGGGGGAAAAATAAAGATTACTACCCAAAATATATTTTTAAATCTGGATACTTTATATGTTCAATTAACTCCTATAAAAAAATATATTAACAAGTAGAGTTGATGGAACATGCATGATGCATGCATACTAATACAAGAGCACAGCTAAGAGAAACAAACAGATATCGACAATTGTAGAAGAACACGATAACAAAACACAATTAATACAAATCTAAACAAGTTCATCACTAGCATTAGTGATCTTCATAGAAAGGTTAACATAACACAAATTAGGGATAAATCCTTAGATTAAATGATAACGATACAAAAACAATGATAAAATGGGGAAATTATGGAAAGATAAAAACCGCCTACTGTTTACTCACCATGCCATGCCCAAATGATTTCTTGAAGAGCAGGTTTTATGTCATTTTTCAATATCTTTTGATACTCCATTGCATCACCGCATGATTTCGTTACCTCAACCAAATGGAAGCTAGAAGCAATTTCGAATATTTCAACATCAATGAATAGTGGATCGTTTCGCCCTTCACTTGGTCTCTTCATCTTTATCAGCCCGCCCTTCTTCATACCAACTTCCATCTTCAAACTTGCAGCAATTTCTTCCATTTTTGTTATTATCTCCGATGCAGGTTTTGCAGAAGTAAATTTCACATCTTCCTTTAAATCATTTTCCACAAACAAACCAGATAAATCGAACCCCGTCGATAAAGAGATAATATCAAACGCATTTAAGCTAGTAACCTTAGTAAAATCAGGCTTTTTTGGCTCAAAAAGAGGTTTGACAACATTAACTGGAGCCGTTGCCGTTTCTACTTCTACAGTTGTTGCCATCTGCATGGTGTCTAATCCTCTCCTGAACCAAGAATTTTCCATTATTTTTTTCATGGAAATTCGAGTAACAGGGTTTGGATCGAGAATTCGTTTTAGCAGCCTACGAACGTCTGTAGGTACCCAATTAGGCAGTTTATATTCAGCCTTGCTTATCTTTTTATACATCTGTATGACATTTGAGTCATTAAATGGAAGCTGACCAGTCACAAGAACATATAAAACCACCCCACAAGACCAAATGTCAGCTTTAGCACCATCATAACCTCTTCTGCTAATTACTTCCGGCGCCACATAAGCAGGAGTGCCACATGTCGTATGAAGCAGTCCATCTAAACGAGTGCATGAGGCGTGAGCACTTAACCCGAAATCTGTCACTTTCAAATTTCCGTATTCGTCTAACAACAGATTTTCAGGCTTCAAGTCACGATGATAAACACCTCGTGTGTGGCAGAAATCAACAGCGCCGATTAACTGTTGAAAATACTTTTGAGCAACGTCTTCTTTAAGTCTTCCTTTAGCCACTTTGTCGAAAAGCTCACCACCCTTTGCGTATTCCATCGCGTAGTATATTTTGGTTTTGGTGGCCAAAACTTCATATAACTGCACTATATTTGGGTGTTTAACCATACCCATTACAGATATTTCTCTTTTGGTTTGATCGATCAAACCAACTTTTAAAACCTTCTCTTTATCAATCACTTTGATGGCTATATTGTGGCCCGAATTAATGTCCCGTCCATGATAAACTTTAGCGAAATTACCTTGACCAAGCATTTTCCCGAATTCATATTTTTGCATCAACACATTTCCCACGTTCTCCATTGTTTAAACTTATTATTTTAGTAAAAAACTAGAAACTTATCTCCTGCTAATACAGCTACTTTATATACACAAGCAGGAGTATTGAACGGATGAACTAACCGTCTTCGACAAGCTCGTGCTTTAACACGATAGGGCCCCTGCAAGTTGCAGCTTCATTGTGTATCTGAGCGTAACGACTGAACGTGTTCTCATGATTAAATCCAACTTCATCAAGGAGTACAAGTAGTTGATAGGGGCTTGCAACCATGCAGGTTTTAGAGAATAGATTACCAACGTTTGAACACATCATTCCGCATTCCCAGGTAGTTGACAGTTTATGTGTGAAATTCTGAACAAATGAAAGGAGTAGAGTATCAGTTTTGTTTCCAAAAAAAAAAAGGAGTTGAACTATATTAAGGGAGCCATGATAAATAAAGAATTATAATATCAAAACAGATACAGACTTGTCTGAAAAAGTACAAGTCATTTCGGAGGAGAAAGACATGAGCGTTAGACTTAACGCTCAACGGGAAGGCTTTTAGATCATGAGTATAACCAAAAAGTCCACTGTAGAATGCTCAAAGCAAGATCAATAAAACCCAACAGTAAGAAATAAAATAAGAGGATGCCAACCACTCTAAATTTCATTAATCAATTTTTTCCCCCAAAAATACGGTCGCTTTTCATTTTCAAGAAGCAAAGAAGGGCACCATATACAACCTACAACTTGAATTTTCTATACTTAGAAACATTGCAACTACATAATTTTAACTACTTCGGAAGGTTTTAGCAGCGTCCAAGGTTGCAAGAATCCCGAATAATCCTTGATTAATCCCTTTTCAAAAGCCGACCAAATAGAATTTCCAAAATTTCTCTAATTAATCGGTCAATGTTGATCAATGGTTCAAAATCGGATTTAGTTGGTCAAAGTCGGAAATAGTCGATCAAAAATGGTCAAAGTCGGATTTAGTCGATCAAAAATGGTCAAAGCCAAAGTTGGTCAACATTTGATAATGAATAGAATTTTGGAGTATTTGAACAACTAAACGATTATGTTTATGTTTCTAGACAATTATGTTAAAGTTTATGTTTATGGTTTTCTTCTATATTTACAAATATAATATAATTTGGAATTAATATTTACATGTATAGAAGTTCAACCCAATTAATCCTCGATTTGACCTGATTAATTCCGACTAATTAATCCCAGATTAACCTTGGGCGCGTTTGTTATTCCTTAAACTTAATTTGCTCATGACCTCGATTGCTTAGCTACAACGTAAACATATACACGCACGGCATCTCCAGACTGATACCAATGACTCTGAGCCATATATTATGAAAATTCATACCCCTATGATTACTTATCTATTGTCTACAACCATATAAATCTTATTACATGTATTGTTTTCACAACACTGTTTTAATTCGAAACTGAATCGTCAGCGGAAACTTATTTGTATTCAAGTTGATAAGCATATATAAAATATATAAACTGATACACATACTTGTATTTCAAATAAATACCTATAAGGCTATAAATTAGACTCGCAACACATTTAATTAAATTGATTCAACAGCTAAAACTATTGAAATTCATGGATATTGAATGATTAACTACAAGCTATAAACATATATTCAAATAAACAGATGCACATACACCTGTCTCTGTATATATAGATGAAAATATCCTCACAGAACTGTTTAATGCAAAATTGAAACAGTTTATCATTCATTACAATCGAACAAGATTCATTTCAATCAAATACTGCATAAAATTAAACCTAGGGTTTCCGATTTACAAAAATTAAAACATCACATAATAAAATTAACTAAAATTATATAAAAATCAGAATGAATTACCGATTGAGATGCGTGAATTGAAGATAGACGATGAGGACGATGAGATCGAGAAACTGCAAGAGTACTCTCCTAAATATATATTGATCTTGTGTATCTGAAATAATGAAAATTTTATGATGAATATTGAGGATTATATGGTAAAACAAGATCCTGAAAGATTTGAGTGTTTTGCGCACGTGGCGAGATGTTACGGGTTGCTTAAAGAGACGGGATTATGATTGGTGTAGGTGTATGGTAATAGGGTGGGGTGTGGAGCAGAAGAAAAATGAAACGTAGTATTCGATGGCAGCATAACTACCACACGATGATTGATTTTTATTTTTATTAATATTAAATTTAATTAATTTATTAGGTGGACCCACTCTATTATTTGAAGCCAAAGATGTCACGTGACTTACATGTGATGACTTGTAGTTGCATATCAGTTGGCCAAGTTGAATAAACATGAGTTTGTTTTTTTCTCTTTTTGTTACACAAGAATATGGTAAAGAAAATGTAGGAGTGATCGTTAAAGTATGAATATGATGAGGAAAAGTGACTTAAGAATGACATAGATTAGAAGTTGTGATGTAGTCCAGCAATTGGTGGTCTGCCTTCTTTAGGAGAGGTCAGGATTTCAACCTCCGTTAGCTACATATTACCCCACAATTTCATCGCTATTCATGACACCTTTCACACATCGGGTTTTTGGGGGGGTTGGGGGGGGGGGGGGGGGGGGGGGGGGTAAAGGGGAGGGGATTTTACCGTCCATGTCCCGTATGAGATTGGTACGGGTTTCTTTCTGCGCACGCAGTTGGGGAGCTGGTATAGCAACTGCGGAAGATGATTGCGTGAGTGGTTAAGTCCCCTAATTGATCCCCAACTAATTGTTGTCAAACAAAGAATGACATAGATTATCTTTATTAACAAGGTTACAGGGTTAACTTTATATTACAAGGTTAACTCTATATTAGACCTGTGTAACTCCATACTGGACACCGGCCTTTGACTTTTTCAGAATATGCAAGATTATTTCGTTATTTCGTGTTTGTGTATGATTTGTGTTGCATGTTTGATTATGAAAGTATAAGAGATATTGAAGTATAATATATGGATGCTGATTCGTACACCACTAAAATTATCCATACAACACTAAATGTGCAATACAGTGTTGTACTGTACAAATCTTTAAAGCATATTTAGTGGTGTATGGATAATTTCAAGTGGTGTACGAATCAGTCCCCATAATATATATGAAAGGATTATAGTATATAGTAGCTAAGCATATTGAAAGTATAGCTAGTAACAATATCAAATATTGATGAATATACGATCATTTGAATTGAATTTTGATTTGGAAAACTCTAAATTGACAAATAAATGTTGAAAAGATTATGAGGAAAAGTTACAACAACTTTAACGTATACGGAATATTATATTTACCATGTATCAATCATGTAAGAAACTTGAGATCATAAACTATTAGTTCATGAGTTAGTTTCAATACCGAATATGCTATTGGTTTATATTTTTTTTTATTAATATGACAGATTTATTATATATAATATAAAAGTTTATTTGTAATTAATTTAGAAACAACGTTGGTTTTTAAATTGATATTTTTGGATTGATTATTAAAGTTATAGTAGACAGGATACATGGACAAGAAGCATTTGATAACATTATTGTCATTATGGAACCAAACAGAACGTATGGGTTGTGGTTGAGAGGACTTTTCAATAATATTAGCCTGTAGTTTATAATATGTAATTTTAATAACTTGATGGAGATGTGCACATTGTTTTATCTCTATATGTTTTTTTCTTTTTAGATTATATAATAATAATAATTTATAATATAATATATATAATATATATATAATATGGTATAATACGAGTATAATATAGCTATTGATGTTATCTAGTTGATGTGGTTATACATGGTCTTCCATACGTTGTTTTGAACCAAGGGTCAATTGACCGATTACATTATGTCACAACCATCTTGTACTCAAAGTGGAAAAGTAACGGTGTAATACTAAATGTACTAAACGTTTATGGTCCACATGATGATATCAATAAACAAAGGTTGTGGGACTCGTTGTCAAAAGTTCTTGCTAATGATGATGAGGCTTGGGCATTGTGTGGCGACTTCAACTGTAATTTCGTTGTCAAAAGTTCTTGCTATCGATTCTAACAATATGGATATACGACTAGGTAGAAGGAATTACACCCGTGTTAGTGATGACGCCATCAAATTTAGTAAATTGGACCGCTTTCTTGTATCGGAAAAGTTCTACCTTCTTTGGGACAATCTTGTTTCTGTAGCGTTGGAGAGATCGACGTGCTAAAGGATGATGATAAGAACTTCGGTCCGAAACCTTTTAAATTTTTCGATGCGTGGCTTGACGAAGAAGGTATAGAACAGGTTGTTAATAACGCTTGGGTCACTTCAGTAGTCACAGGCTCTCAAATGGATCATAACTTCTTAAATAAATTAAAAGGTGTTAAAAATGCCCTTAAAACGTGGAGTAAACTGAAATTCGGGAACTTAGAAGGTGATATAGAACAGCATAAACAGTTGGCGCAAGCCTTAAGAACTCAAGGCTGAGTTAGGATCTAAAAATTATAATGAACTTAGAGATGTGGAAAAATGCTCGGAAAAGCTGCCTAGAAAAAGAGAATACCAAATCGTGTATGTTAAGGCAAAAAGCCCGAATATGGCGGACTCTCAAGGGGGATGAAAACACGAAGTTTTTTTACTTGGTCATTAAAAATAAGTACAACAAGTGTAGTATCAAGGGGATTCTCATTAATGGTTCCTAGAATGACAATCCTCAAGCTATTAAAGACGCTGCTTTTAGTCACTTCAGTCGTGTTTTTGAAGAACCTAACCCTTTTAGACCTTCGCTGGAAGACATTAGTTATCCTTCTATCTCAAGTGATGAAGTTGCTGCTCTTGAAAGTAACTTTCTAGAATCTGAAATTTCTGAGGCTATCATTGATTGCGGTAGTACGAAAGCTCCCGGGCCTGATGAATTTAATATGCGTTTCTTCAAGAAATTTTGGAGCACCATAAAAGTTGACCTCATAGAGGCTATTTCTTGGTTCTGGGAAAAAGTTAAGATATCTAGGGGTTGTAATGCCTCCTTCGTTACCCTCATTCCTAAGAAGGCATATCTGCTGGCCCTAAACGATTATCGCCCGATTAGCCTCATCGGTAGCTACTACAAAATAATAGCAAAAATTCTCTCCAATCGCCTTCGAAACATTATGCCTACTCTTGTGGGATCGGAGCAGAGCGCCTTTTTAAAAGGCCGATTCATCCTAGACGAAGCCCTGATCGCAAACGAAACCATTGATTTCCTTAAGGCTAGTCGAAAAAAGGTATCATCTTCAAAGTAGCTTTTGAAAAGGCGTTCGACAGTCTAAACTGGAACTTTCTTCTCGACGTTATGAAGAGTATGGGGTTTGGTTGCAAATGGCAGGGTTGGATTCTTACATGCTTGAAATCCGCCTCCATATCCATTCTTGTAAATGGTGCTCCCACCCCTGAATTTCTTCTTGGTAGAGGTGTAAGACAATGTGACCCGTTATCACCTTTCCTTTTCATTCTCGCGGCCGAAGGTTTAAATATTCTTGCTAAGGCAGCTACGGATAAAGGTCTTTTTAAAGGTATACGTGTCGGGAAAGATAATGTTTTAGTATCGCACTTGCAATATGCCAACGATACAATCTTCTTTGGTGAATGGAGTCGAACTAATACCCTTAATCTTCTGAATCTCCTCAAGTGTTTTGAGCTAGCCTCGAGCTTACGGGTCAATTTTCATAAGAGTTGTGTCTATGGTGCGAGGGTTGATTCTTCGGACCTTAATCCGTTGGCCCAATTCATGGGTTACCAAGTTGGCAAGTTTCCTTTAATTTATCTCGGTCTGCCTATTGGTGCAATAATGAAGAAGTTAAATGACTGGCACCCGGTAATCGAGAAATTTAATAGTAGACTTTCGGGATGGAAAATGCCAACGTTGGCTGTTAGTGGAAGAGTTACTCTTATTAAATCGGTTTTTACAAGTTTACTTTTGTACTATTTCCCGCTCTTTCGTGCCCCGCCTTGTGTGATCATGCTACTTGAGAGTGTTAGACGGTCCTTTTTTTGGGGCAGGACGGGTTCGGGCTCTAAAATTCGTTGGGTTAAATGGGATAATGTCTTAAATACTTACGAAAATAGTGGATTAAACATCGGGTCGTTAAAAAGTAAAAACCTTGCATTATTGGGAAAGTGGTGGTGGCGGTTCAAAACCGAAATCGACTCACTTTGGACCAAAGTTATTCGTAGCATCAATGGCTTTTGTGACGGGCTAATGTCGGAGAATATAAATTCTTTGACACCAGACGTCTGGCATAATATTGTTTTAGAAGGTAAATAATCGAAGACATGCAATTCGACTTCAGGAACTCTTTCACTAAATCAATTGGAGATGGTGGTTCAAATTATTTTTGGCACGAGCATTGGATCGGGGAAGACAAACTTCGAAACAGGTTTTCGCGGTTATATAGACTCGAATAAGAAGCATATGCAACAATCAAAGATCGGGTGTGCGTTGGTGAGGAAGGTACCGCTGCAACATGGAAATGGAGGCGTGATTCAACATGAAGAGTATCGGTGTAGCGACCCGACCAAATCATGTTTGACGGCGCCGACTACTTAGGTCGCGTTACGTGGTCATAAGTCTTTAACATGACGCTTGACCAAAATATGTCGCATTCATTTCATAAGTAAAAGGATGTTTCAAGTTTACAAATGTAGTTCAAAAGACTAGTTACATTACAAAGTTTAACGTACGAATGAAACCTATGCGACACAATTTAAAGTAGTCAAAAGACGCTCCAACTATGCATGTATACGCGACATCCAAGCAAGTATCAAAAAGAGTGCGGAAGCATGTATCAAGTAGCTTTCAAGGACCTGAGAAAACATATAGAAAACTGTCAACGAAAACGTTGGTGAAATCATAGGTGTTTTAGTAAACGTTACATTTGAACCACAAGATTTAATATAATATGATTATCAAAATCATTTGCATTCCAAAGTTGTTATTTGTTTCGCGGGCACCCAATTATCAAACTTAGCTGTTTTGCACCCTTTGCGTAGTGTTAGAACATACACTAGACCCGAAAATATATTTCATCCGCTAACGGTAGCGAACCGTCCAAATGAGGCTCGTCAAGCCCATGTGATCACATAATATAAGTTCACGTTTACACCCTGCAAGTGTAACTAATGATAATTGAATTGAGGATTTTCGTTCAAACCCGTACGTGAAATGTTCGTTTTCGTACTTGTGTTCAATGTATAAAAGTATGATACGTATATGTTTCTCATCCCATAGTTTAAAGCATAAAAGTTGTTTGAATGATGGGACTATGATCTCACCTTGAGTGCACGTATGAAAAGTACTTCACAAAGTAACGTGTGCGAAGGATAGTGCTAGTCTTGACCTAAACAAATAGGTCGTATCAATATCGGTAAACACGATAGGTCAAAGATGTTCAATTAGTCCTATGGCTCGTTACGACTCGATTATGTAGCATGTGAATCAAATTGTCAAGTTTCATGCAAGATACAAGTATAGAAACAAGTTAGGAAGGTTGCATAATCATTTGGTTAAGTTTGACAAAAAGTCAAACTTTGGTCGGTCAAAGTCAATGAAAAGTCAACACGTTCGGGTCGAGTCCCGAACTATTTTTCTGAGGTTTTTATTCATATATAAACATGTTAGAACAAGTCTCATGTGAATCGGAGGTCCATAGGGTGCCAAACATTTTTCATAATTTGACCAAAGAGGTCAGAACCTGGATACGGCTTAGGCCGCGCTGCGACCCTGGATTGTCGCGCCGCGACAATACACGGGAGCTAGTACCTGGTCAGTCTCAAATGTCCAAGTCTCAATTCCAAACACTTTCAAGCATAACTCGCAAACCGCTAATACCTAGAACTCGTATCTTATATCGTTAGAAAGGTAATTTGACAAAGAACACAAATAAATACATTTCATCAACCAAAAACATCATTTGCAATAACCGACTTTCCAACATTTAATGCTCAATTAATACACAAGTTCATAAATGCACAAAATAGGATTCGGGAATTAAATGCATACATATGGCACGCCGTTTCGTAGGTAATCAAGCATACAATCTAATTAACCACTTACCAACCACAATTCATGGCATTCAATACATTAAATGTTCACATTCAATTCTATCAAACCCTAACCAACAACATCAAAATCACTAATTATGTTTATGAAGTTTTCTAAAACAACCTACACATCAAATTGAAGTTAGTGATGTTAGGAACACATTTAATACATGCATTTATAACATTTAACAACATTCAAACAACCAAATCACCAAACCAAACACACCAAAGTTCATACTCAAGCTAGTTACTTCAAATAACGAAATCGAGCATATAAATCATATATTCATGTTAGACTTGAGCCACAGACACTAATTAACAACTTTATAAGTTAAAAACATCAAGAACACAAAATCTAGTGATTTTAGAAAGTTACCCAAACTTGATGAAATCGGTATGGAATCGAAGAGGAAGTTGCAATGATTCCAAATATGTAATTTGTTTTGCAAGACACCCGCTAGCTTGGATTTAGATGATGATTCTTGGATTTAGATGATGATTCTTTGATATGGAGTTCTTAACGCTTGGGTCACTTCAGTAGTCACAGGCTCTCAAATGGATCATAACTTCTTAAATAAATTAAAAGGTGTTAAAAATGCCCTTAAAACGTGGAGTAAACTGAAATTCGGGAACTTAGAAGGTGATATAGAACAGCATAAACAGTTGGCGCAAGCCTTAAGAACTCAAGGCTGAGTTAGGATCTAAAAATTATAATGAACTTAGAGATGTGGAAAAATGCTCGGAAAAGCTGCCTAGAAAAAGAGAATACCAAATCGTGTATGTTAAGGCAAAAAGCCCGAATATGGCGGACTCTCAAGGGGGATGAAAACACGAAGTTTTTTTACTTGGTCATTAAAAATAAGTACAACAAGTGTAGTATCAAGGGGATTCTCATTAATGGTTCCTAGAATGACAATCCTCAAGCTATTAAAGACGCTGCTTTTAGTCACTTCAGTCGTGTTTTTGAAGAACCTAACCCTTTTAGACCTTCGCTGGAAGACATTAGTTATCCTTCTATCTCAAGTGATGAAGTTGCTGCTCTTGAAAGTAACTTTCTAGAATCTGAAATTTCTGAGGCTATCATTGATTGCGGTAGTACGAAAGCTCCCGGGCCTGATGAATTTAATATGCGTTTCTTCAAGAAATTTTGGAGCACCATAAAAGTTGACCTCATAGAGGCTATTTCTTGGTTCTGGGAAAAAGTTAAGATATCTAGGGGTTGTAATGCCTCCTTCGTTACCCTCATTCCTAAGAAGGCATATCTGCTGGCCCTAAACGATTATCGCCCGATTAGCCTCATCGGTAGCTACTACAAAATAATAGCAAAAATTCTCTCCAATCGCCTTCGAAACATTATGCCTACTCTTGTGGGATCGGAGCAGAGCGCCTTTTTAAAAGGCCGATTCATCCTAGACGAAGCCCTGATCGCAAACGAAACCATTGATTTCCTTAAGGCTAGTCGAAAAAAGGTATCATCTTCAAAGTAGCTTTTGAAAAGGCGTTCGACAGTCTAAACTGGAACTTTCTTCTCGACGTTATGAAGAGTATGGGGTTTGGTTGCAAATGGCAGGGTTGGATTCTTACATGCTTGAAATCCGCCTCCATATCCATTCTTGTAAATGGTGCTCCCACCCCTGAATTTCTTCTTGGTAGAGGTGTAAGACAATGTGACCCGTTATCACCTTTCCTTTTCATTCTCGCGGCCGAAGGTTTAAATATTCTTGCTAAGGCAGCTACGGATAAAGGTCTTTTTAAAGGTATACGTGTCGGGAAAGATAATGTTTTAGTATCGCACTTGCAATATGCCAACGATACAATCTTCTTTGGTGAATGGAGTCGAACTAATACCCTTAATCTTCTGAATCTCCTCAAGTGTTTTGAGCTAGCCTCGAGCTTACGGGTCAATTTTCATAAGAGTTGTGTCTATGGTGCGAGGGTTGATTCTTCGGACCTTAATCCGTTGGCCCAATTCATGGGTTACCAAGTTGGCAAGTTTCCTTTAATTTATCTCGGTCTGCCTATTGGTGCAATAATGAAGAAGTTAAATGACTGGCACCCGGTAATCGAGAAATTTAATAGTAGACTTTCGGGATGGAAAATGCCAACGTTGGCTGTTAGTGTAAGAGTTACTCTTATTAAATCGGTTTTTACAAGTTTACTTTTGTACTATTTCCCGCTCTTTCGTGCCCCGCCTTGTGTGATCATGCTACTTGAGAGTGTTAGACGGTCCTTTTTTTGGGGCAGGACGGGTTCGGGCTCTAAAATTCGTTGGGTTAAATGGGATAATGTCTTAAATACTTACGAAAATGGTGGATTAAACATCGGGTCGTTAAAAAGTAAAAACCTTGCATTATTGGGAAAGTGGTGGTGGCGGTTCAAAACCGAAATCGACTCACTTTGGACCAAAGTTATTCGTAGCATCAATGGCTTTTGTGACGGGCTAATGTCGGAGAATATAAATTCTTTGACACCAGACGTCTGGCATAATATTGTTTTAGAAGGTAAATAATCGAAGACATGCAATTCGACTTCAGGAACTCTTTCACTAAATCAATTGGAGATGGTGGTTCAAATTATTTTTGGCACGAGCATTGGATCGGGGAAGACAAACTTCGAAACAGGTTTTCGCGGTTATATAGACTCGAATAAGAAGCATATGCAACAATCAAAGATCGGGTGTGCGTTGGTGAGGAAGGTACCGCTGCAACATGGAAATGGAGGCGTGATTCAACATGAAGAGTATCGGTGTAGCGACCCGACCAAATCATGTTTGACGGCGCCGACTACTTAGGTCGCGTTACGTGGTCATAAGTCTTTAACATGACGCTTGACCAAAATATGTCGCATTCATTTCATAAGTAAAAGGATGTTTCAAGTTTACAAATGTAGTTCAAAAGACTAGTTACATTACAAAGTTTAACGTACGAATGAAACCTATGCGACACAATTTAAAGTAGTCAAAAGACGCTCCAACTATGCATGTATACGCGACATCCAAGCAAGTATCAAAAAGAGTGCGGAAGCATGTATCAAGTAGCTTTCAAGGACCTGAGAAAACATATAGAAAACTGTCAACGAAAACGTTGGTGAAATCATAGGTGTTTTAGTAAACGTTACATTTGAACCACAAGATTTAATATAATATGATTATCAAAATCATTTGCATTCCAAAGTTGTTATTTGTTTCGCGGGCACCCAATTATCAAACTTAGCTGTTTTGCACCCTTTGCGTAGTGTTAGAACATACACTAGACCCGAAAATATATTTCATCCGCTAACGGTAGCGAACCGTCCAAATGAGGCTCGTCAAGCCCATGTGATCACATAATATAAGTTCACGTTTACACCCTGCAAGTGTAACTAATGATAATTGAATTGAGGATTTTCGTTCAAACCCGTACGTGAAATGTTCGTTTTCGTACTTGTGTTCAATGTATAAAAGTATGATACGTATATGTTTCTCATCCCATAGTTTAAAGCATAAAAGTTGTTTGAATGATGGGACTATGATCTCACCTTGAGTGCACGTATGAAAAGTACTTCACAAAGTAACGTGTGCGAAGGATAGTGCTAGTCTTGACCTAAACAAATAGGTCGTATCAATATCGGTAAACACGATAGGTCAAAGATGTTCAATTAGTCCTATGGCTCGTTACGACTCGATTATGTAGCATGTGAATCAAATTGTCAAGTTTCATGCAAGATACAAGTATAGAAACAAGTTAGGAAGGTTGCATAATCATTTGGTTAAGTTTGACAAAAAGTCAAACTTTGGTCGGTCAAAGTCAATGAAAAGTCAACACGTTCGGGTCGAGTCCCGAACTATTTTTCTGAGGTTTTTATTCATATATAAACATGTTAGAACAAGTCTCATGTGAATCGGAGGTCCATAGGGTGCCAAACATTTTTCATAATTTGACCAAAGAGGTCAGAACCTGGATACGGCTTAGGCCGCGCTGCGACCCTGGATTGTCGCGCCGCGACAATACACGGGAGCTGGTACCTGGTCAGTCTCAAATGTCCAAGTCTCAATTCCAAACACTTTCAAGCATAACTCGCAAACCGCTAATACCTAGAACTCGTATCTTATATCGTTAGAAAGGTAATTTGACAAAGAACACAAATAAATACATTTCATCAACCAAAAACATCATTTGCAATAACCGACTTTCCAACATTTAATGCTCAATTAATACACAAGTTCATAAATGCACAAAATAGGATTCGGGAATTAAATGCATACATATGGCACGCCGTTTCGTAGGTAATCAAGCATACAATCTAATTAACCACTTACCAACCACAATTCATGGCATTCAATACATTAAATGTTCACATTCAATTCTATCAAACCCTAACCAACAACATCAAAATCACTAATTATGTTTATGAAGTTTTCTAAAACAACCTACACATCAAATTGAAGTTAGTGATGTTAGGAACACATTTAATACATGCATTTATAACATTTAACAACATTCAAACAACCAAATCACCAAACCAAACACACCAAAGTTCATACTCAAGCTAGTTACTTCAAATAACGAAATCGAGCATATAAATCATATATTCATGTTAGACTTGAGCCACAGACACTAATTAACAACTTTATAAGTTAAAAACATCAAGAACACAAAATCTAGTGATTTTAGAAAGTTACCCAAACTTGATGAAATCGGTATGGAATCGAAGAGGAAGTTGCAATGATTCCAAATATGTAATTTGTTTTGCAAGACACCCGCTAGCTTGGATTTAGATGATGATTCTTTGATATGGAGTTTGAGAGAAGAAAATGGAAAGTAGTATAGAAAAAGAGAAATGAAATGAAAAAGGTGGGAGGAAGGGGTTGACTAATCAAATACTAGTCACCTCTTTGGCACTTTGGCGAAACTAGTCCCTCAAGTTCGGTTGCGGGTGCGTGAATTACCTAAACGAGATATTTTAAAACGCGTATTAACGAGGGATGTCATAATCATATAACGGACTTTAAATAGTTAAACGGAAAAGTAAACGGAAAAGTAAACGGAAAAAGGCGGGATGTTACATTACCTACTGCTTAAAAGAAATTTCGTCCTGAAATTTAAGTAGGCGTAGTGGTTGTTGTTTCTTCCTCGGAATTTTGCGTTTCCGGAATCGGGAATAAGTGAGGGTATTTCTTTTGCATTTGATCTTGCCTTTCCCAAGTAAACTCGGGTCCTCTTTTGGCATTCCAACGAACCTTGACAATCGGGATTCGGCTTTGTTTCAATGTCTTGACGGAGGTGTCCACAATTTCAACCGGTTCCTCCACAAAATGAAGTTTGTCATCAATAGTAAGTTCCTCGAGAGGGATGACGATATCGGGCTCGGCAAGACACTTTTTCGATTTAGATACATGGAAGGTAGGATGAACGGAGCTCAATTGAGGCGGAAGATCTAAACGATAAGCAACGGTTCCAATACGCTCCAAGATTTCAAAAGGACCAATATACCGCGGATTTAGCTTCCCGCGTTTCCCAAAACGGATGACACCTTTCCAAGGTGCGACTTTTAACATGACGCGGTCATCGACTTGAAATTCAAGGTCGTTGCGTCTTTTGTCGGTATAGCACTTTTGACGACTCCGGGCCGTCCGAAGCCTATCTCGGATTTGAACGATCTTCTCGGTGGTTTCGTGAATGAGTTCGGGTCCAGTGATTTGTACGTCGCCTACTTCGGCCCAACAAAGAGGAGAACGGCATTTTCGGCCATATAATGCTTCGAATGGGGCGGCTTTTATACTCGCGTGATAACTATTGTTATAGGAGAATTCGGCGAGAGGTAAGTGCTTGTCCCAAGCTTTTCCAAAATCAACAACACAAGCCCGTAACATGTCGTCTAAGGTTTGAATTGTGCATTCGCTTTACCCATCGGTTTGAGGATGATATGCGGTGCTCATGTCTAAACGCGTTCCCAACGCTTCTTGCAAGGTACGCCAAAATCTGGAAACAAAACGGCCATCTCGGTCGGAGATAATTGATAAAGGTACACCGTGTCGGGCTACGATCTCCTTGATGTAAAGTTGTGCAAGTTTCTCCATTTTGTCGGTCTCCTTCATGGCAAGAAAGTGTGCGGATTTGGTGAGAAGGTCAACAATAACCCAAATGGTATCATAACCGCCCGTTGTCTTTGGTAACTTGGTGATGAAGTCCATCGTTATTCTTTCCCACTTCCATTGCAGGATTTCGGATTGTTGAAGTAACCCGGATGGTCTTTGGTGTTCGGCTTTGACTTTGGAACATGTCAAACACTTTGCAACATAAGTAGCTACGTCCCTTTTGATGTTCGGCCACCAATATTGTTCTTTAAGGTCGTGGTACATCTTATTGGCACCGGGGTGAATCGAGTATCGTGACTTATGGGCTTCATCTAATATAAGACTTCGTAGATCCCCATATTTAGGCACCCAAATCCTTCCGACGAAATATCGAAGTCCGGTCTCCCTAACTTCGAATCGAGAGACGAGAATGTTCAAGAGCTCGTGTGAAACGTTTTCATCCTTGAGAGCCTTATCTTGGGCTACCCGAATTTGGCTATTAAGGTTGGTGTGGATGGTGATGTTTAAAGCTCGAACACGAAGAGGCACCGCTCTTTCTTTTCGACTTAAGGCATCGGCTACTACATTTGCCTTCCCGGGATGGTAACGAAGCTCGCAATCGTAATCGTTTAAGGTTTCAATCCACCTTCGTTGTCTCATGTTTAGTTGCTTTTGATCGAAGATGTGTTGGAGACTTTTGTGATCGGTAAAGATAGTACTCTTGGTTCCATAAATATAGTGTCTCCACATTTTAAGTGCAAAGACAACGGCTTCGAGTTCGAGATCATGTGTCGTGTAGTTTCGTTCATGAATTTTGAGTTGTCGAGAAGCATAAGAAATGACTTTCGTTCGTTGCATCAACACACACCCAAAACCATGTTTCGAGGCGTCGCAATACACAACAAAATCGTCATTGCCTTAGGGAAGTGACAAGATAGGAGCGGTGGTCAGCTTTGTTTTCAAGATTTGAAATGCGGATTCTTGTTCGGTCGCCCAAACGAATTTCTTTCCCTTGTGAGTTAACACGGTTAGAGGACGAGCAACCAAAGAGAAATCCTTGATGAATCTACGATAGTATCCGGCGAGACCCAAGAATTGACGAATATGAGTAGGAGTAGTAGGGGTCTCCCATTTACTAATGGCTTCGATTTTTGATGGATCGACTTTAATACCTTGATCACTTACAACATGACCAAGAAATTGAACTTCCTTCAACCAAAATTCACACTTGGAGAATTTGGCATAGAGTCGTTCTTGTCTTAAAAGTTCAAGCACAAGTCGGAGATGTTCCTCATGTTCTTCTTCGCTTTTAGAATAAACCAAAATATCATCGATGAACACGATAACGAATTTGTCAAGATACGGTTTGCACACGCGGTTCATAAGATCCATGAACACCGCCGGTGCGTTAGTGAGACCAAATGGCATTACAAGAAATTCATAGCTACCATAACGAGTTCGGAAAGCGGTTTTGGAGACATCTTCCCCCTTAACCCTTAATTGATGGTAACCCGAGCGGAGATCGATTTTCGAATATACACAAGACCCTTGTAGTTGATCAAAGAGGTCATCGATGCGAGGAAGAGGATATCGGTTCTTAACCGTCAATTTGTTTAGTTCACGATAATCAATGCACATTCGTAGGGATCCGTCTTTCTTTTTAACAAACAAAATCGGAGCGCCCCAAGGTGAATGGCTAGGTTGGATAAAACCACGATCAAGTAGTTCTTGGATTTGACATTGCAATTCTTGCATTTCGGATGGAGCGAGTCTATATGGTGCACGTGCTACGGGTGCGGCTCCCGGAATAAGATCGATTTGGAATTCAACCGGTCGATGAGGTGGAAGACCCGGCAATTCGTCGGGAAATACATCGGAATAGTCACTAACAATTGGCACATCATCGATGTACTTCTCATTGGACTCGACTTTCTTAACGTGAGCAAGGATCGCAAAACAACCCTTACGGAGTAGTTTTCTAACTTTAATACATGAAACGAGGTTGAGTCCGGTGCAACTCTTATCGCCATAGACGATCAAAGGTTCACCATTCTCGATAGGAATTCGGATTGC
Organism: Rutidosis leptorrhynchoides; assembly: GCF_046630445.1. Classification (NCBI taxonomy): domain Eukaryota; kingdom Viridiplantae; phylum Streptophyta; class Magnoliopsida; order Asterales; family Asteraceae; genus Rutidosis; species Rutidosis leptorrhynchoides. The sequence continues at coordinate 346,181,084 of NC_092341.1, forward strand.
GTTAAGATCACAAAGGATGTGAGATTTCGTTTTGGCTAGCCAATTTATACCGATTATTACATCGAAGCTTCCTAGTTCCATGGGTGTCAAGTCAATTTCAAACTCATTACCCAAAATGTTTAATGTACACCCCCGGTAATATGTGTCGGCACTCAATAGTTTTCCGTTGGCCACTTCAATGGTATAAGTGGTATCTAGTGGAAGTGGTGGAGTGTTAAAAGAATGAGTCAAAGTCTTGGATACAAAACTCTTATCGGCACCCGAATCGAATAAACAAGTAACATAAGTGTTGTTGAGGAGAAATGTACCCGTGACTAATTCATTGTCATCATGGGCTTCCTCGGTGTTGATGTTGAAGGATCGTCCGCGCGTGTTGGTGTTGGCTTTCTTCTTCGGACACGCATTTCTAAAATGACCCGTTTGGCCACATTCATAACAAGTACCCGGTTTTGGTGCATTGGGCACCTTTTGAGCGACGGGGGCGGCACTTCTACAATCGTTGACCACATGACCACCCCTTTGGCACCGATGGCAAAATAGATTGCTACATTCACCATAGTGGTGTTTGTGGCATTTGTTGCAAAAGGGTTTATTTCCGCCATAACTTTTCTTGGCGTCGGAGGTGAAAGGCTTTTTGGTGAAGTTGTTGTTGTAGTTGTTGCTTGATTGGGGGGCTTCCCATTTTCTTTTGTTGCCGCCCGATTTATCCTCGGCCTTAGGTGCCGGAACTACGATTTCGTCAACCGTTTCGATCAATTGGCGGGCCATGTTCAAAGCTTGTTGTAAGTTAGCGGGTTTGGATGACATCACTCCTTGTTTGATGCTCTTTGGTAGACCATCCATATAGAGTTCAACCCTTTGAGATTCGGGGTTCACGAGGTTGGGACACATCAAAGATAGCTCGGCGTATCGTTGATTGTAGGCCTTGAGATCGTTTCCGACCGCCTTCAAAGTTCTTAGCTCTTGTTCGAGCTTTCGGGTTTCTTCGCGAGGGAATAATTCAACGATCATCCTTTCCCTCAAATCGGCCCAAGAGAGGGCGTGAGCTTCATCGGTACCCACCGACTGTACATACGTGTTCCACCACGTGAGGGCGATACAGGCAAAGGTGTGGATGGAATATTTGACTTTATCTTGGTCTCGACAACCGCTTATGCTAAAAACGGCTTCCGTTTGTTCGAACCATCGAGTGAGTACAACCGGTCCCCCGGTTCCATTAAAAGTGTGAGGTTTGCACCCCATGAAGGCTTTGTAGGAGCACCCTTCGTTTGAGTTACCGGCCCCTTGATTGTTGTTGTGGTTGTTGTTATTGTTGGAGGGGTGATCGGCCATGGCCGCTTCCACGGCGGTGGCTATCATTCGTTGTAGTGCTTGTTCGGGAGTCTCATGGCGTGGCACACGACGAGGAGGCATTGTTCTTTCAAAACACAAGAATACCGTTGATTAGTATTCTTAATAATACTAACCATGATATGGAATAAGGATAGAGAGAAATTTTCCTTGACTCGCCTTAAATTCTTTATGTCATAATATCGGAATGTTCATATGAGTCACCGTAATATAATCCCGGAAATTATATTACCCTAATTCATATGTGCATTCGACACTAATTCATATAGTCAAGGTGGCGCGTCAATTAAATCAAGTAACGTGAGATTAAGATTGAATAAGAATTAGATATGATAGACGAGTTCGAGTATAATGCACAAGTAGTCAAGTAATTCCTACTTCAAGTCTATATGCCGGTTGTAGTCTAGACTCACCAATGTACCCTACAACCAACGCTCTGATACCATCTGTAGCGACCCGACCAAATCATGTTTGACGGCGCCGACTACTTAGGTCCCGTTACGTGGTCATAAGTCTTTAACATGACGCTTGACCAAAATATGTCGCATTCATTTCATAAGTAAAAGGATGTTTCAAGTTTACAAATGTAGTTCAAAAGACTAGTTACATTACAAAGTTTAACGTACGAATGAAACCTATGCGACACAATTTAAAGTAGTCAAAAGACGCTCCAACTATGCATGTATACTCGACATCCAAGCAAGTATCAAAAAGAGTGCGGAAGCATGTATCAAGTAGCTTTTAAGGACCTGAGAAAACATATAGAAAACTGTCAACGAAAACGTTGGTGAAATCATAGGTGTTTTAGTAAACATTGCATTTGAACCACAAGATTTAATATAATATGATTATCAAAATCATTTGCATATTTGTTTCGCGGGCACCCAATTATCAAACTTAACTGTTTTGCACCCTTTGCGTAGTGTTAGAACATACACTAGACCCGAAAATATATTTCATCCGCTAACGGTAGCGAACCGTTCGAATGAGGCTCGTCAAGCCCATGTGATCACATAATATAAGTTCACGTTTACACCCTGCAACTGTAACTAATGATAATTGAATTGAGGATTTTCGTTCAAACCCGTACGTGGAATGTTCGTTTTCGTACTTGTGTTCAATGTGTAAAAGTATGATACATATATGTTTCTCATCCCATAGTTTAAAGCATAAAAGTTGTTTGAATGATGGGACTATGATCTCACCTTGAGTGCACGTATGAAAAGTACTTCACAAAGTAACGTGTGCAAAGGATAGTGCTAGTCTTGACCTAAACAAATAGGTCGTATCAATATCGGTAAACACGATAGGTCAAAGATGTTCAATTAGTCCTATGGCTCGTTACGACTCGATTATGTAGCATGTGAATCAAATTGTCAAGTTTCATGCAAGATACAAGTATAGAAACAAGTTAGGAAGGTTGCATAATCATTTGGTTAAGTTTGACAAAAAGTCAAACTTTGGTCGGTCAAAGTCAACGAAAAGTCAACACGTTCGGTTCGAGTCCCGAACTATTTTTCTGAGGTTTTTATTCATATATAAACATGTTAGAACAAGTCTCATGTGAATCGGAGGTCCATAGGGTGCCAAACATTTTTCATAATTTGACCAAAGAGGTCAGAACCTGGACACGGCTTAGGCCGCGCCGCGACCCTGGATTGTTGCGCCGCGACAATACACGGGAGCTGGTACCTGGTCAGTCTCAAATGTCCAAGTCTCAATTCCAAACACTTTCAAGCATAACTTGCAAACCGCTAATATCTAGAACTCGTATCTTATATCGTTAGAAAGGTAATTTGACAAAGAACACAACTAAATACATTTCATCAACCAAAAACGTCATTTGCAATAACCGACTTTCCAACATTTAATGCTCAATTAATACACAAGTTCATAAATGCACAAAATAGGATTCGGGAATTAAATGCATACATATGGCACGCCGTTTCGTAGGTAATCAAGCATACAATCTAACTAACCACTTACCAACCACAATTCATGGCATTCAATACATTAAATGTTCACATTCAATTCTATCAAACCCTAACCAACAACATCAAAATCACTAATTATGTTTATGAAGTTTTCTAAAACAACCTACACATCAAATTGAAGCTAGTGATGTTAGGAACACATTTAATACATGCATTTATAACATTTAACAACATTCAAATAACCAAATCACCAAACCAAACACACCAAAGTTCATACTCAAGCTAGTTACTTCAAATAACGAAATCGAGCATATAAATCATATATTCATGTTAGACTTGAGCCATAGACACTAATTAACAACTTTATAAGTTAAAAACATCAAGAACACAAAATCTAGTGATTTTAGAAAGTTACCCAAACTTGATGAAATCGGTATGGAATCGAAGAGGAAGTTGCAATGATTCCAAATATGTAATTTGTTTTGCAAGACACCCGCTAGCTTGGATTTAGATGATGATTCTTTGATATGGAGTTTGAGAGAAGAAAATGGAAAGTAGTATAGAAAAAGAGAAATGAAATGAAAAAGGTGGGAGGAAGGGGTTGACTAGTCAAATGCTAGTCACCTCTTTGGC